>NC_068355.1:38654128-38954128 GCF_020536995.1 Dreissena polymorpha | reverse complement strand
GCAAACATGAATTCTTATTTAATTAATCAGTCCAAGAAAATGTTACAAACCCACCACTATAAAATTTGCAAAATTATTGTTTGTGGTACATAAATTTTCGTTGATATCATGGGTAGAGAATCACAAACATAAATCAGATCCCGATGCATAATTATAACAAATGTTTACATTTTTTAAGACTGATTTACCATAGGCATGAGAAACATTAACATCCAACATAATACGTGCACAGGTGAATGTTTTGCAATCCAGATACTACACACTGAGGCGTATATTACACTGGGTACTGAACGGATACATGAAATTTCCTGAAAAACACAAATGCAGAAGAGCTGTATTGATACTGTTATCTTTATATAGCTAGAAAAGAAATAATAACATGACTATGCGTGATCTCCTTCATTGGCCTGCAATAAAGGGCATTTGGTAAACATGGCCAAACTCCAGCGATCAACTTCCTTTTCCCATCGCTGAAACATATACCGGAAAATGACCAACACAAATTCCTAAGAATCATTTACAAAATCAGAAGTCCACAAAATTGTCATTTTTGAAAATGCATGAAATTTCATGCCAACACATACATGATTTTACAGGGGTAAGTAAATGGCTTTAAAAAAGTAAAAACAAATTGACAGATTTCAAAATAACGGTATAGTAACGGTATAGTTAGTGGTGCAAAAAAAAAAAAATGCTGAGGTCTGCCTATTTCACTTGTATTTTTTCTGTACTAGTTATACACCCAACAATCAACATTTATTGCACACAGAAGCATTCCTACATACTACAATCAAATATAACTATGTAATAAGAATCTTGGATGAAGTTAAAAACAAAGGCAAGCTTTAATAATATTGGTTTCATCAGTAAGGCACAACAATCAAACAAATTAAAAACACAATTCAGAACATTTTGTTCATAACGATCTGTGTCCTTAAAAGGTTTCACTTATGTTAAAAAATAAAATTTGATAAGTAGTGTGTACACTGTAATAATTGTTTTGAGGCATCATATGTAAACAATTCTTGTGTAGTAATTGTTAAAATTTTAAGTTTCAATACAACTGTGGCAAAACTGTTAGCATGAGATTTTCAGGAGATAATCGCATATTAAAACAGAGTAATACATTAAATAAATGAAAGTTACAAACAAAAATATTGATTTACACAAGAAGCTACTGATGTTAATTTTTTAGACAATGTTAAAAGGCACACACAATAAATGCAAGTATTTTTGACAAAAGCAAATAACAATACCAGTTATCTTTACAATATTATGTGCCGCAAAATTGAAATACATCAACAACAATAAAGATTGATTGCCAGAATTAAACACTAAATCACACACATGTACAGGAATAAGATCTGAATACATTTAAATTCATATATATAATTCATACATTGCTCTTGAAAGTTACATATTTCAGGATACAACAAATTCTTTTCATATAAAAAACACATCTTAAATCTTCATATCTAATGGCCTTTCAAACATTGCCTACACAAAACAAAGCATTTTTCTGAATGTTAACCATATGTTTCCTAATTTTTTCATTTCCTCTACGTTAACAATAATATTCCTTACACTAATTATTAAAAACATGGACACTTAATTAAGTGCGATTTTACAAAATAAATAACTTATTTCTTATTTAATAGTACATTCTAGTTGATAAATAATCCTTGTAAGTTGTATTGCAAAGGAATGAAATAGAGTGTTTCCTTAACAAAATATAAATACTTTTTTGTCAAACTGTATAAACCGATTCAAACTTGTCGACATGTAAACAAGTAGTTGGCTCACTAATTTTTCCTCACATACCTGAACATTTCTTCTAGAAGCAATAATCAAAGAAGAATCCGCGTATCTTATCATTAACCTGTTTAATTAAACCCCAACCCTTTTCTAAGTGTATAAAATTCCTTCAAAAAATTATTATCAACACTTAATCATAAATGAAGACTCTGGTGAATGTTTGTGAAAATATTCAATACAGCATTTACTGTGTAACTTTTTTAAAAATTTGTCCATAGCATGTTTTCTTTAATAAAAATGATTTACTCAGTACAGATAAATACACAATAAATTACTATAATTGTAAAATAATACAAGACTTTACTCGAAATTCAGCGTGCTAATTGAGCATTATATGCAGTCATGGAGTTAAAGCAGAAAACAGAACAAAGATTATATAAATATTTACACCAACAAAAAAAAACAAGATCATATTCAGAATGTGTATTTATTGAGTTTTATAAAAACAAGTCATTCTATTTCTTCAATTTAATTATATTCTATTTCTGATGTAATTCCTGTCAGTAGGATCCCCAAGTCTGTAAATTTCCAATTTGTGTGAAAATAAATTGAAAGAAAGCATTCAGATAAAAGATTGGGAAGAAACATTTGTTTGGAAGGACCTGTATGAATTTATTTTATTTTTTTCTAAATATACACAATAATAAACAAGAAGGCCTGAAAGGCCCAAAGTCGCTCACCTGAGATAACAAGATATTATTGGGACAAATCTTCTGACCAAGTTTCATGAAGATCGGAAAATAAATGTGGCCTCTAGGGTGTAAACAAGGTTTTACTATAGCCATATAAGGAAAAATGCCCCGCCCCCTGGCAGCCATGTTTTTCAACCAACCAGCATCATTTTTTAACTCTTCCAAGATATTATCGGGATGAATCTTCTGACCAAGTTTCATGAAGAACGGACAGTAAATGTGGCCTCTAGAGTGTTAACAAGATTTAACTATAGCCATATAAGGAAAAATGCCCCGCCCCTTGGAAGCCATGTTTTTCAAGCAAACATAATTATTTTCGAACTCATCCAAGATATCATTGGGACAAATCTTCTGACCAAGTTTTATGATGATCGGAAAATAAATGTGACCTCTAGAGTGTTAACAAAGTTTTACTATAGCCATATAAGGAAAAATGCCCCGCCCCCAAGGTGGCCATGTTTTTCAACCAACCGACATCATTTTTGAACTCGTCCAAGATATCATTGGGATGAATCTTCTGACCAAGTTTCATGAAGATCGGACTATATATGTGGCCTCTAGAGTGTTAACAAGACATTACTATAGCCATATAAGGAACAAGAGCACCGCCTTGCGGGTGCAGACCGCTCATCTATTTTTCTTTTTAAAGATGAAGGGACCTATCTCAATTTCAATCACAAAGGAAGGAGGGGTGGAGTAGAGGGGGGTGTATAGTGTGGGGGTGTGGTCATTTATTACATTTTCTTCCAAAAATACAAAAAAAAATGCTATTTTTGTTTGGGGGGGGGGGGGTTCTTGGGTGGGATGGTTGGACAGTATTTCAAAAATAAAATAATACAAAAAAATATTTGTGTTTTTTAACCATGTTTTAAAAAAAAAAAATGGGGGGGGGGCTTGGGAGATGGTTTGGGTGAAGTCTATTGTGGTATGTCAGGTAAGAGTTGTTTTGTCAAAGTATCAATCAAATCTATTCATAAATAAAGAAGTTATGGCAATTTTAGCAAAATTTAATAATTTGACCTTGAGAGTCAAGGTCATTCAAAGGTCAAGGTAAAATTCAACTTGCCAGGTACAGTAACCTCATGATAGCATGAAAATATTTGAAGTTTGAAAGCAATAGCCTTGATACTTTAGAAGTAAAGTGGATCTAAACACAAAATTTAACCATATATTCAAAGTAAAAAAAGGGCCATAATTCTGTAAAAATGACAACCAGAGTTGTGCAACTTGTCCTTTACTGTCCCCTTATGATAGTTTGCGAGTGTTCCAAGTATGAAAGCAATATCTATGATACTTTACGGGTAAAGTGGACCAAACACAAAACTTAACCAAATTTTCAATTTTCTAAGTATATAGGGCCCATAATTCCGTCAAAATGCCAGTCAGAGTTACATTACTTTGCCTGCACAGTCCCCTTATGATAGTTAGTAAGTGTTGCAAGTATGAAAGCAATAGCTTTGATATTTTAGGAATAAAGTGGACCTAAACACAAAACTTAACCAAATTTTCAATTTTCTAAGTATAAAAAGGGCACATAATTCTGTCAAAATGCCAGTCAGAGTTACATAACTTTGCCTTTTTTCTGGTACTATAGTTTAAATATGAAAAGATTCTTATTAATCTGATCAGACTTATTTTATATCCAAATGCTATGTTCCCGGTTTGAAATGACGTTGGATGCACCCATTTGTTTATAAACTTTACATATAGCAATGTTAAGTATTAAATGTTGATTACCAAAACTGAAAGCATTCAATACCCAGGCCTTCTCGAATGGTCCAATGAAATAAGAGAAAAAGTAGGACCATTATTATTTCTTCATTAGTAGAAGAAAGTTCTCAAAAGTAGGAAGGATAACATAAGCTATCGCTTTATCACAAAAGTGACTAACAAGGGCTGTTTGTAAAACATGCATGCCCCCCATATGGGCTGTCAGTTGTAGTGGCAGCCATTGTGTGAATATGTTTTTTGTCACGGTGACCTTGGACTTTGACCTTGTGACCTGAAAATTAGTAGGGGTCATCTGCCAGTCATTATCAATGTACCTATGAAGTTTCATGATCCTAGGCGTAAGCATTCTTGAGTTATCATCCTGAAACCATTTTACTGTTTCGAGTCACTGTGACCTTGACTTTTGACCTAGTGACCTGAAAATCAATAGGGGTCATCTGCCAGTCATTATCAATGTTCCTATGAAGTTTCATGATCCAAGGTGTAAGCATTCTTGAGTTATCATCCGGAAACCATTTTACTGTTTCGAGTCACTGTGACCTTGACCTTTGACCTAGTGACCTGAAAATCAATAGGGGTCATCTGTCAATCATGATCAATGTACCAATGAAGTTTCATGATCCTAGGCGTAAGCATTCTTGAGTCATCATCCGGAAACCATTTTACTGTTTCGAGTCACTATGACCTTGACCTTTGACCAAGTGACCTGAAAATCAATAGGGGTCATCTACCAGTCATGATCAATGTACCTATGAAGTTTCATGATCCTAGGCCTAAGAATTCTTGAGTTATCATCCGGAAACCATTTGACTATTTTGAGTCACTGTGACCTTTGACCTAGTGACCTGAAAATCAATAGGGGTCATCCGCCAGTCATGATCAATGTACCTATGAAGTTTCATGATCCTAGGCCTAAGTGTTCTTGAGTTGTCATCCGGAAACCATCTGGTGGACGGACCGACCGACCGACATGTGCAAAACAATATACCCCCTCTTCTTCGAAGGGGGGCATAAAAATAACCAAGCATTGCTTGGTCACAGGCACAAATTATAGCTAAATTAAGGAGCAAACTAAATTAAGAACATGTGGATCACTGCATTGGCATGAAAATGGTTTCTTGCACATGTACACTTTATGGTGATGACAAATTTTGAGTTTCAATTGAAAAACTTGAGAAATTTAGAAGTTGTTTAATCCAGAAAACATTAAATATTATATATAATTATACATAAGAAAGTTTAAGGACACACAACTCAGGAATATGTCAATCAATTGACATGAAAAAGGACTTTGACACAGCTAAACTTCATGGACCTATTTCAAGTTTCAATGGAATTGCTTGAGAAATAAACAAGCTTGCTTCATTAACTTTTAACATTTAAAGCATAAAAATGGCCGGGTTCAGGGGCTCACAACTATGGAAAGAGTGGATCACTGGGCATGAGAGAAGAGTTGTGTACATCTTCACTCCATTGTGATGACATGTTTAACATTTAAATTCAATAGCTTAAACAATGTAAAAGTAGTTTGCTTAAGAAGTGTTCATGCTTTAACGTCAATAAAAAATACTGTGAACAATCTGCAAATTTCTAAGTTCTGTATTTACAAAATATATAAGATAATCAATATCACTATTTTACAATAACACAAAAGAAGTAGTATACAAGAAAAGGGTGAATACACATACCAGTTAATTAAATAGAAATACCACAGTTCTATTAATATACTTGTAGACACATCTTACAATGTATAAATCACAATATTTAAGGCATATCCAGTATTTCTTTACACCGAGTACGACATAGATTATAATTATGTACAATTCTTAAAAAGCAGATAAAATATACCGTAATTAAAACTAATTTTATATTCCAAAAGTACGATGATTGTACAATGATTGAGCTGTTACTAGTAAATAGGGATACAAAACTTCTTCAAAATAATAAATTTTATTCACCACGGACATTCTTAATTATTTTTACGTAACACAAAACATTATTTCAAACTTATATTTAAATTTAACTCAGTCCTGTCACTTGAGTTGTTTCTTCAACAATTTGTTTACACATTAGTTTTTGTAAGAGCTTTTATCATGAAATATGTATGTGCACTGAGACATTGCATCAATAAACAGATTTGTACGTATATCCAATATTTAGATAAAATTACAACAAGACTATTGCCAAGCAATACAAGATGTGTTTGTGAAACACAATGTCCCCCTATATGACGTTTGACCTTGAAGGATGACCTTGACCCTTCACTCAAAATGTGCAGCTCCATGAGATACACATGCATTTCAAATATAAAATTGGTAGCTTCAATATTGCAGAAGTGACATTACATGAGCAATTTTTACCCATATATTTGACCTTGAAGGATGACCTTGACCTTGACCTTTCACCACTCAAAATGTGCAGCTCCATGAGATACACATGCATGCCAAATATCAAGTTGCTATCTTCAATATTGCAAAAGTATTCATAAAATAAGCGATTTGGGCCACATATACTTGACCTCTGACCTTGAAGGACGACCTTGACCTTTCACCACTCAAAATGTGCAGCTCCATGAGATACACATGCATGCCAAATATCAAGTTGCTATCTTCAATATTGCAAAAGTACTCATAAAATGAGCGATTTTGTCCACATAATTTTGACCTCTGACCTTGAAGGATGACCTTGATCTTGACCTTTCACCACTCAAAATGTGCAGCTCCATGAGATACACATGCATGCCAAATATCAAGTTGCTATCTTGAATATTGAAATACTGCAAAAGTGTACATTAAATGAGCGATTTTGACCCATATATTTGACCTTTGACCTTGAAGGATGACCTTGACCTTTCACCACTCAAAATGTGCAGCTCCATGAGATACATATGCATGCCAAATATCAAGTTGCTATCTTCAATATTGCAAAAGTTATTGCAAATGTTAAAGTTGGCGCAAACCAACCAACAGACCAACCAACCAACAGACCAACAGACAGAGCAAAAACAATATGTCCCCCACTACTATAGTGGGGGACATAAAAAGTCCCCTATCTCACATGAAGCAGTAATATAATTGTCTCCCTTTGTTTTCAAGGGACATAATTCTTTTAAATTTGCCTTATATATGGTAATAAAATTCCCCATTTTCAGCAATATTTTTAGTTTATTTGTTGCCATAGCAACCAGAATTCTTGACGTAGGAACAAAATGAAATAACGTGCATAATCTCCATCTGTCCATGTTTCAAGTTTCATGAAAAAATATAAAGGACTTTTAAAGTTATCGCAGGATCCAGAAAAGTGAGACAGACTGACTGACAGACACACAGACTCACGGACACACAAAGCGCAAACCATAAGTCCCCTCCGGTTTCACCGGTAGGGGACTAAAAATAAAATCCTAATACTCTACTCATACGAAATAACTGCCATTCTGACTCTTAATATGACTGCACTGCAACCCGTGTTATGTACAAGTGTTTATCAAATAAATACACTACACATATAATACAATGTCCATCAAGATCATGTCAAGGCACTATATATAGACCATAGACATACTAAAAATTATACAGATAACCAATTTCAATACACAATTTACACAAGTATACAATAAATGCAGTATAAAAACTCATACAGTTCTCAACAAAATGGCGCTAAAAGCTTTAAAAGTATTAAAAAGAATGGTCCCTCACCTAGAAGAGCTTCATAGAAAAGAATCTTCAAGTGCAAGTAAATAGTGTCATAAAGTCATTAAAATGCTTGGTCATGTTGATTTTTTCTAACCTACTTAACAATATACATAAAAGCCATACCCCAAAGCCTGAGGAAGTCTTTATGATATGTAGTATCAAAACTGTTTCCAACTCAAATTAGCACACATGAAGAGACAAAAGTCACTGTCCACTTCAAGGGTATGAGATATAACCTTTAACAGAATTTAGAAGACTTCTATCTTTGTACAACGTCAATCAATCATTCCTTGTCAATGATAAAATTATCAAAATAAATATCTTTAAATTTATGTTTTTAACCAACAATTAACAGCTGTTTCTAAATGTGTTCAACTTATAATGTAATACCAGTAATCCATATAGGAATTACTGGAATAACTAGAGCTTTGTCACAGACGTGACGAATACCCCCACATGCCGCATTGACACAGAATATTTTGCATGTTGTCTTCACAAAAAACACCAGACACCATGCTCAATGTTTAAAACGCACTAAGTGACCCCATTACCTAGTTTTTGATCCGACATGGCCCATGTTCGAATTCGACCTACACATCATCTAGATACAACTTCTGACCAAGTGTGGTGAAGATCGGATGCAAACTACTTGAATTAGAGAGCGGACACCATGCTGAATGTGTAAAACGTACTAAGTGACCCCATGACCTAGTTTTTGATCTGGCATGGCCCATGTTCGAACTTGGCCTTAAGATCATCTAGATAAAACATCTGACTAAGTTTGGTGAAAATCGGATGAAAACTACTTGAATTAGAGAGCGGACACCATGCTGAATGTTAAAAAACGCACTAAGTGACCCCGCGACCTAGTTTTGGACCCGGCATAACTCATATTCGAACTTGACCTAGACATCATCTAGATACAACATCTGACCAAGTTTGGTGAAGATCGGATGAAAACAACTTGAATTAAAGAGTGGACACTTATTACAGACCGACTGACCGACAAGCTCACTCCTATATACCCCCCTAGACTACGTTTGTGGGGGTATAATAATGTTGAAGAAATGGATCCTTTTCCTGATAAAATAGTGTTTGGTTTATTTTTTAGCAAAATAAAAATGAAAATTTACATGGAAATTGATCTGAAAAAGGGAATGTTAACAAATTTACCTGAGCAACTTAAAGGAAAAATAGTTTTGTCTTATATTTTACTATATATATACATTGTACAGAAATATCAGTGGGAATGGATCTGATTAAGGAATTGTTTATAAATTTACCTGAGTAATATGAAGTAAAAGAGGTCTTTTATTAAACATGTTATCTTCACACTTTACATACATGTGCTAACGTCCATCAAAACAAGAGCACCGCCTTGCGGGTGCAGACCGCTCATCTATTTTCTTTTTAAAGGTGAAGGGACTCTCATTTTCAATCACAAAGGAGGGAGGAGTGGAGTGAAGAGGGGTGTATAGTGTGGGGTTGTGGACATTTATTACATTATCTTCCAAAAAAGCGAAAAAAAAAAAAAAAAAAAAAAATCCGGGGGGGGGGGGGGGGGGGGGGGGCTTGGGGGGGCGATGGGGGGGGGGGGGGTGTGGGTGGGGGGGGATGTTGGGTGCGCTGGTTGGACGGTATTTGCAAACATACCATTTTTAAAAAAAAATTGGGGGGGGTGGGGGTATAGTGTGAGGGTGTTGTGTTTGTAATTTGTGAGGATGATCTTAAAAAAAAAAAAAAAAAAAAAAAAAAAAAAAAAAAAAAAATTAGGGGGGGGGGGGTGGGGGTGGGGGGGGGGGTATAGTGTGAGGGTTGTGGTGGTCATTTGTGAGATGCTCTTTAAAAAAAAAAAACAAACAAAAACAAAAAAATAGGGGGGGTAGGGGAGGTGAGGGGGGAGGGGGGGAGGGGGGAGGCACGGGGGATGGTTTGGGTGGAGTCTATTGTGGTATGTCAGGTAGAGTAGTTTCATCAAAGTATCAATCAAATCTAATCATAAATAAAGAAGTTATGGCAATTTTAGCCAAAAATTTAATAATTTGAACCTTGAGAGTCAAGGTCATTCAAAGGTCAAAGTAAAATTAAAGTTGCCAGGTACAGTAACCTCATGATAGCATGTAAGTATTTGAAGTTTGAAAGCAATAGCCTTGATACTTAAGAAGTAAAGTGGATCGAAACACAAAATTTAACCATATATTAAAAGTTACTAAGTCAAAAAAGGGCCATAATTCCGTAACAATGACAACCAGAGTTATGCAACTTGTCCTTTTACTGTACCCTTATGATAGTTTGTGAGTGTTCCAAGTATGAAAGCAATATCTATGATACTTTAGGGGTAAAGTGGACCAAAACATAAATCTTAACCAAATTTTCAATTTTCTAAGTATAAAGGGCCCATAATTCCGTTCAAATGCCAGTCAGAGTTACATAACTTTGCCTGCACGGTCCCCTTATGATAGTTCATAAATCTTGCAAGTATGAAAGCAATAGCTTTGATACTGTAGGAATAAAGTGGACCTAAACACAAAACTTAATCAAATTTTCAATTTTCTAAGTATAAAAAGGGCACATAATTCTGTCAAAATGCCAGTCAGAGTTACATTACTTTGCCTGCACAGTCCCCTTATGATAGTTAGTAAGTGTTGCAAGTATGAAAGCAATAGCTTTAATGCTTAAGGAATAAAATGGACCTAAACACAAAACTTAACCAAAATTGTCAATTTTCTAAGTATAAAAAGGGCACATAATTCTGTCAAAATGCATGCCAGAGTTATCTAAATTTGCCTGCCCAGTCCCCTCATGATAGTAAGTAAGTGTACCAAGTTTGAATGCAATAGCATTGATACTTACTGAGAAAAGTGGAACTAAACGCAAAACTTAACCAAAATTTTCAATTTTTTAAGTATAAAAAGGGCACATAATTCTGTCAAAATGCACGCCAGAGTTATCTAACTTTGCCTGCCCAGTCCCCTCATGATAGTAAGTAAGTGTACCAAGTTTGAATGCAATAGCATTGATACTTTCTGAGAAAAGTGGACCTAAACGCAAAACTTAACCGGACGCCGACGCCAACGCCAACGCCAACGCCGACGCCGACGCCAAGGTGATGACAATAGCTCATAATTTTTTTTCAAAAAATAGATGAGCTAAAAATGAATTTACATGCAAATATATGCAATTTCTGTGTTCATTATTTAATAAAAAAATATCTAAGAAATCTGACAACAGTTTGTGGTGTGCCGAGATACATACAACTAGTTCTGTTTGAATTAAGGTTAAACACAAAGCTTCTGTAAAAATTAACATTACTATCTTATTGAAAAAAATCCATAGTCATACGAATTGGCTGCAAAGGGAACTGCAATTAATTACCAGAATCAAAACCTCAAACATGTTGATGGATTAATAACAAGATGCGTTTGTGAAACACAATGTCCCGCTATATGACGTTTGACCTTGTAGGATGACCTTGACCTTGACCCTTCACCACTCAAAATGTGCAGCTCCATGAGATACACATGCATTTCAAATATAAAATTGCTAGCTTCAATATTGCAGAAGTGACATTACATGAGCAATTTTGACCCATATATTTGACCTTGAAGGATGACCTTGACCTTGACCTTTCACCACTAAAAATGTGCAGCTCCATGAGATACACATGCATGCCAAATATCAAGTTGCTATCTTCAATATTGCAAAAGTATTCATAAAATTAGCGATTTGGGCCACATATATTTGACATCTGACCTTGAAGGATGACCTTGACCTTGACCTTTCACCACTCAAAATGTGCAGCTCCATGAGATACACATGCATGCCAAATATCAAGTTGCTATCTTCAATATTGCAAAAGTACTCATAAAATGAGCGATTTTGGCCACATATATTTGACATCTGACCTTGAAGGATGACCTTGACCTTGACCTTTCACCACTCAAAATGTGCAGCTGCATGAGATACACATGCATGCCAAATATCAAGTTGCTATCTTGAATATTGAAATACTGCAAAAGTGTACATTAAATGAGCGATTTTGACCCATATATTTGACCTTTGACCTTGAAGGATGACCTTGACCTTGACTTTTCACCACTCAAAATGTGCAGCTCCATGAGATACATATGCATGCCAAATATCAAGTTGCTATCTTCAATATTGCAAAAGTTATTGCAAATGTTAAAGTTGGCGCAAACCAACCAACCAACCAACAGACAGGGCAATAACAATATGTCCCCCACTACTATAGTGGGGGACATAAAAATATTCCCTTATATTTGTCCTTGATGAATATTTAATTACAAGTTTTAGAAATACAATAATTGGTTCCCCAGTCATTCGTAATAACAACACACACTGTACAAAGATAGTTTTACAAATATAATACATTTTAAATGCAGAGTAAAAATTATAATATCCCCTCAAGGGTGTAAACTTTATAGCAGAATGGGGAAAATATCTAAATATCTAAAAATGTATGCACTAATTCAGTTAGACTGAAATGAGATTAAGGAAAAGACTAATTAAAAATAAAATAAAGATTGTTTTGTCCACCATGACTTTTCAACACTTTAAACATATCTAAATATCTGTTATGATAGATTCCTTTTTCTGGACAGTGTCTTTGATGGTTTTTGGTGACTCAGTGTCTGGTGTCGTCTTATGTCTTACAGGGGATTTTGAGTCTCTACTTGGGGATTTGGGTTGTTTACTTGATGACTTGTGGTGTTTTGTTGGAGAAGTATTTATGTTGTGTCTATTTAATGGCTCATAATTGCCAACAGGGACCTTTGGATGCTTTGTAGTTGAATTGATGTAATTAGTAGGAGCTACCTCCATGGAAGGATTTTTAACATCTACGTCTTTCAAAGGTAAGGAATGAGTGCGCAATGGCGGGGCAGGGAAAACATCTAAATAATCTGGGTGGGGTATGTCTTTAGGTACCAAGTAGTCATCTGTTCCAGCCTCACACCCCTCTGACCCAATTACAGACCCAGCTGCCAACCCTGGGGGTGGTAGGGGTGCTTCACCCAGTTTAGACAAAACATACGTCTCATCAACACTTGACATCCTTACAATATTGTCACCATTAGGAGTTTTGTCTGTAAATTCTGACTTTTTATCAACTTTTACAGGTGAGCGGGGCAAAGATCCACTCAGCACATGTTCACTAGTCTGCTTTGAAACTCTTGGCTTTGCCTCGGGCCTTCCATCCCCTACACCACCACCACTCCCCACAGTCTTTGTAGGTGAACCATTTGAATTAGATCTTACACTACCACTTTCACCTCTTTTACCAGATTGATCCACATCAGCACATTTTCCTACGAAAGTCTCCTCTTCTTTCTCATGCGGCTCCAAAACAAAATAGTCATGTTTCGAAACCCTTTCTCCTACAGTATCCTTATTTTCCTCATCAATTATTTCAAGATCATCTTCGATATCCTCTTTTACTGTGTCCACAGAATGCGCGTGGTATTCCTCAGGATCGCTAACTTTCCCTTCTTTGTTCAGCATGAAATAATCATGAGGTGAACTCGGCTCTTCGACCTCATCCGACGGTAACTCTCTGCTTATTGCCAGTCTGTCATATGGGCCAGATTGTCTCCCTTTCTCCTCCCTCGTTAGTGGATTATACACATGGGACCTGCGTTCAACAGAATCACCATCTAAAAGGTGCCGTCGGGATGCAGTTGATTCCCCGCGGGAAACAGCGTTCCTGCTTTTCTTGGTTGATCGCCCATTTCGATCCGGCGGTACTGGCGGCCCAAAGCTGGCTGACTCTTTATGGCCACTGCGATTGTAACTCACCGTCTGATCATCAACACCCTCGTCTTCATCAACTGAGAAGAACTTAGCAATGCGCGTTGTTACGTATCGAAAGCTTGAGACACCAGACTTACGTCCCTTCCCCTTTTTCTTTGGCAATCGAACATCGTCTGATGTACCTGATGCCCCACTGGAGCCAGTGGATCTCTATAAGCAATAAAATAATTATTTTATGAAACAGATCTTGCCAAATTTTGACATTAATTACTCACTGTGTAAAGGTTCACCATTAATGGGTGAAACATGATAAAGATAAGGAGGGACAAAAGTTAAAAAGTCCCATTTTAATGGCTTCAACTCAAATATCCCTGAGATATTTTGCTGGTTATGTAACCTGACCAGTATATTATACAATCATGAACTCGAAATAATTTTTATGAAGATCAGATGAAAACTAAGTGAATAAATAATGGTAGACAGGCTGGCTTGAACAAACTAACCTTCTATCTAGGGCTTTACAGTGATATAAAAATTACTGGCATATTTTATGACTTTTTCATACTGAAAAAATGCATCTGGCTCTTGTAAGTATGCCCAAATCAATATTTAAGGGTCTCATTCTAATATATTGACCATTAAAACATGAAATAAAAATCAATGTTTTAAGATCTTGATAAAATAACAAATAGCATATACTATCCACTAGACCTTGGTGATATCGACGTAATTCTTTCGCATGACACACCGTCCAATGATTGTGAACAAATGTGCCAAATGATTTTAAATCTCACAATGAATGACATAGTTATAGCCCAGACAAGCTCATTTATGGCCATTTTTTACCTTTGAACTCAAAATGTGACCATGACCTTGGACATATCGAAGTAATTCTTTTGCGCCACACACCGTCCAATGATGGTGAACAAATGTGCCAAATTATTTTAAAATTTCACAATGAACAACATAGTTATGGCCCGGACAAGCTTGTTCCGCCTGCCCGCTGACATTCACCAATCTAATAACTAGTTTTTTCCTTCGGAAAACCTGGTTAACAAACACACTTATATGCAAGTGAGAGTTATCTTCCATTAATTATGTTGCAGCTGACTTTAGAAATCTATTCCAAATTCTGTTGGTTTGAACTCAAAATGATTTTTGCCTCACTGTAAAATGATTCCTGAAAATGTTTTCATCAAAAGCATATAATTAACTTAAAATTTAACTTAACTACGGTCCCAAATCAGGGAAGTTATTTCAATAGAGCAAAGGCATAAGTTCTTTTGTAATTGTATGTTTTGACATAAAATAATTTTTTTTCAAAAAGATTTCACAAATAATTTGTAAAAATTTCCAACAGCACATGTCATATTTTCAACAGTCGCAAACATGTTAATAAGCAAAGCTGTTAAAACTTAACTATCAGCTTTTAAATATGACATTTTTTTCAACGTAACTTATGAATTACATAAAATCTTTATAAATCCCCATGGTACCTGTAGAGGTTCTATTTCAGCATAGATATGGTCCACCTCGGGTTCTGCAGGATTCAGAGGTCTCCGTACTGTCATCCTGCAATCAATTCATTTCATTGCCTTTATTAGAATAAGTATGGTCCCTGTATTGTCATCCTGCAATCAATTCATTTCATTACGTTTATTAGAATAATTAGGGTCCCTGTATTGTCATCCTGCAATCAATTCATTTCACTGCGTTTATTAGAATAAGTATGGTCCCTGTATTGTCATCCTGCAATCAATTCATTTCATTGCGTTTATTAGAATAAGTATGGTCTCTGTATTGTTATCCTGCAATCAATTGATTTCATTGGGTTTATTACAATAAGTATGATCTCTGTATTGTCAACCTGCAATCAATTCATTTCATTGCGTTTATTAGAATAAGCATGATCTCTTTATTGTCATCCTGCAATCAATTCATTTCATTGCGTTTATTAGAATAAGTATGATCCCTGTATTGTCATCCTGCAATCAATTCATTTCATTGTGTTTATTAGAATAAGTATGATATCTGTATTGTCAACCTGCAATCAAATCATTTCATTGCGTTTATTAGAATAAGTATGATCTCTGTAATGTCAACCTGCAATCAATTCATTTCATTGTGTTTATTAGAATAAGTATGATCTCTGTGTTGTCAACCTGCAATCAATGCATTTCATTGCGCTTATTAGAATAAGTATGGTTTCTGTAATGTCAACCTGCAATCAATTCATTTCATTGGGTTTATTAGAATAAGTATGATCTCTGTATTGTCATCCTGCAATCAATTCGTTTCATTGCGTTTATTAGAATAAGTATGATCACTGTATTGTCATCCTGCAATCAATTCATTTCATTGTGTTTATTAGAATAAGTATGATCTCTGTATTGTCAACCTGCAATCAATTCATTTCATTGCGTTCATTAGAATAAGTATGATCTCTGTATTATAAACCTGCAACCAATACATTTTATTGCAATTATTATTAAAAGTATGGTGTCCTCATTTTCAACCTACATTCTATTTATTTTATTGTATATATTAGAATAAGTATGGTGTCTTCATTGTCAACCTACAATCAATTCATTTTATTGTATATATTAGTATATGTATGATGTTCTCATTTTCAACCTACAATCAATTCATGTTATTGTATATATTAGAATAAGTATGGTGTCCTCATTCTTAACCTACAATCAATTCATTTTATTGTATATGTTAGAATAAGTATGGTGTCCTCATTGTCAACCAACAATCAATTTATTTTATTGTATATATTAGAATAAGTATGTTGTCCTTATTGTCATCCTACAATATATTCATTTTTATTGTATATCTTAGAATAAGTATGACTGCA
The DNA here is from genome assembly GCF_020536995.1 of Dreissena polymorpha. Lineage (NCBI taxonomy): Eukaryota > Metazoa > Mollusca > Bivalvia > Myida > Dreissenidae > Dreissena > Dreissena polymorpha. The sequence goes on along the minus strand of NC_068355.1, from coordinate 38,937,569 downwards.
TGGTGTCCTTATTAAGGCTAGATACCACTTTATCAGAGAAGTCCCAAAAAAGCAGTTTTTCTAATTTCTTATAGAGATACTTTTAATTGATACCTACACATATCATTTAAACTGTTTTATATCAACTATACCCATGATGCACCAATCCATCAGCTTGCTCAATAAGAATAACATGCTTGCAAGAAATTGGGCTTCAGCTACCTTGACCCTTAATTCGACTGTTAGGGATCAGAAGGAAGCTCAGTAGTGTTTTTTTTACCATTTTGGGAATGTGGCCGGGTCCCTTTTCAGGGTCCCTTTTCATTTGGAAAATTGGCATCATTTTGACTAAATTTGGTAAATTAGTATTGTTCATTTTTGCTAACAAATGCTGTAAATTGAGAATAAAAGTGTTATTAATATTATATTTACAAAGGTTTAACTTATACAGCTAGATTTAAAATGAATTGAATGTTGAGACTTATTGAAACAATTTTTTTTTTTTGAAAATCTTTAATTGGGAATTGTCAGGTCCCATTTGAGAAAAATATATACTTTTTTCCACTGGGAATGGGCCCCCCCTACAGGACCCAAATTGGAACGAAAAACATTGCTTTGTACCATAGATTCAACATAGTTCCTCACACTAACCTCCTGTTCCTCTTGGCAGCCGATCGTCTGCAGCAGCAGATGCAGATGACAATAAGGAGTATGAGGACTATCAACGCCCCGCATGTAATTCCCACTGTCTTGATCAGGGTGCTGGTGTCTGCAGTGATCACCTCACCAGTGTGTGGACCTGTGTACACATACATGTATGTATATTATGAGGTTTATACTAATGAATCATATTATTATTTTTTAACAGGAAATTTAATTTGTCAAAAGAGCCGAGTTCACCTCATTTAGCAAAAGTAAGTGATGCAGACTGATGTTTCATACGGAATATCAAAGCTCTGTGACTGTTAGTTTAAGAGAAGATAATTTAAGTTATCTGTGTAAGTCTATATTATTCATGTCACCCCTAGAGTCATGTGGCCAGTTTTGACCATAGGGGCATGATTTGAACAAACTTAGAAGAGGACCATTAGGAAGTTATACAAAAAATATTAAACCCCAAATCCTTGCTGCTTCAGACGAAATTAGTTTAGGTTATTGCTATACATATAAATCAAATGACTCCTGAGGCGAGGCCAGTTTTGATCCCAGGGGAATAATTTGAAAATTCTTTGTACAGGACCACTTTGACTAGACAATGCTTAACACCAAACATTAAACCCCTGATCCTTGAGTTTTTCCAAAAGAAGTTTTTTTATTTACCGCTTTGAAAGCTATTTGTAGCTCAGTTGACCTATGGATGCATCCTACGGGAATGATTTGAACATCTTTGTAACAGGGTCATGCAAGGATCATTCCTGAGATGTTTTGTTAAAATCCACTCCACAGCTCAGGAGCAGACAGAGGAAAAACTAGTGGACGCATTCACACACTGACTGAAGAACTTCAACACAGTTCAGTATCGTAAAAGCTCCCCATTAGCACTAAGTGCTCAGGTTAGCTAATTAGCAGGTGTTCACAAGCCCTTGTTTGCTCTAAAATGTGTACTGGGCAAAACACTGTGCTTATCAAGAAAATCTGAAACCAACAAGAGCTGTCAGAGGACAGCGCGCTCGACTATTCGAGTGCTTGACAGTATAACGTAAGCCATCATGGGGAAATTGTTCATATTCAATAATTTATTAGACGATCTTTCAAAATAAAAAAAGGCAAAAAAAATAATATTTTTTTTTGGGGGGGGGTGGGGGGGGGGGTTGGGGGGTGAGAGGGGGGGTATAATGTGGGGTGGGGTAATTTATTAGATGTATAAAAAAAAAAAAATTGGGGGGATGGGGGGGGTAGGGGGGGATGGGGGGGGGGGGGTGAGAGGGGGGGTATAATGTGGGGTGGGGTAATTTATTAGATGATGTTTAAAAAAAAAAATGGGGGGGTGGGGGGGGGGTAGGGTGGGGGGGGGGTGAGAGGGGGTATAATGTGGGGTGTGGTAATTTATAAGATGTTTAAAAAAAAATAATTTTTTATCTAAGTGTAAAAGGGGCCATAATTATGTCAAAATGCTTGATACAGTGGTCTGCTCTTGTTTATAGGTTGGGGTCATGTTGCTAAACAAGTATGCAACATATAAAGCAATATGTCAAAGGATATAGGATATATTTGGGGTAGTACGCAAACTTTAACATAGATTTATCAATAATATGCATATTCTAAGTATAAAAGGGGCAATAATTATGACAAAATGCTTGATAGAGTTGTTGGCTCTTGTTTATAGGTTGGGGTGATGTTGGTAAACAAGTATGCAAAATACAAAAGCAATATGTCAAGGGACAATGAAAATAAATGGGGTAGTACGAAAACTTTAACATTTGCTGCATATTCTAAGTGGAAAAGGGGCCATAATTATGACAAAATGCTTGATAGAGTTGTCTGCCTATTGTTTAAAGGTTGGGGTCATGGTGGTAAACAAGTATGCAAAATATGAAAGCAATATGTGAAGGGAGAAAGAAAATATTTGGGGTAGTACGAATACTTAAACATTTGCACGCAGACGCTAACGCTAACGCAGACGCCAGGGTGAGTAGGATAGCTCCACTATATATATTTCATATATAATAGTCGAGCTAAAAATGTATGGAATTGTGCTTAAACTCTTTATTAGCCTGGCCAAACAATCCTAGTCAAGAACTTATGCTCAATTTAAATGTTTGACCAATTTGAATACTTCAACCTTTTGAAAAATATTTAAATTGGTCAAATAAATGTAATTCAGACAGTCTAAGGCTGAGCTCATGAATTTTGGTAGTGCTTGGTTGGGCTTGTTTTTATATCTACTATATATAAGATGAGATTATTATCAAAATATGCAAATTTCCTAGTATTGGAACCAAGTCTTCTGTCCACTTACCCTTGGTTGTGATATCAACGGTTACCACAGACGGAGATGATGTCCCAGGGGTCTGTTTGGTCGTCACATCTGGTCCTGGAGTTCTTGTTGTAGTGGATGTGGTGGAAGGAATTGGTGTCACCTGAGCGCCATCTTTGTCCTCATAAATAACCTGTGTCTTTTCATACTTCCACTTGTCTGGAAACGTACAAAACACCTCGGTATACAAATTTACTTCTACAATGAAAAATAATAACATTATAACCTTTTAAAATTTTAAGACAAGACAAGAGGGCCATGATGGCCCTGAAAACTATGACCTCTATTGTCTACACAATGTTTTTCTATGATTTGACCTAGTGACCTAGTTCCTGACTCTAGATGACCCAAATACAATCCCAATCCAGATTTCATCAAGATAAACATTCTGACCACAGTTCATAAATATTGGATAAAAACTGTGACCTCTATTGTCAACACAAGGTTTTTCTATTTATTTGACCTAGATTTTTACCCCAGATGACCCAAATACAATCCCACCCAGATTTCATCAAGAATTCTGACCAAATTTCATAAAAGTTGGATGAAAACTGCTCTAATGTCTACACAAGGTTTTTCTATTATTTGACCTAGTGACCTAGTTTTTGACCCCAGATGACCCAAATAAAATCCCAACCCAGATTTCATCAAGATAAACATTCTGACCAAATTTCATAAAGATTGGATGAAAACTGTGACCTCTATTGTCTACAGGAGGTTGTTCTATTATTTGACCTAGTGACCTTGTTTTTGACCCCAGGTGACCCAAATACAATCCCAAACCGGATTTCATCAAGATAAACATTTTGACCAAATTTCATCAAGATTGGATGCAAACTGTGACCTCTACTGTCTACACAAACAAATTGTTGACGGACGGACGCACGGACACACGCAGGTACGCACAACGGACGCCGGACATCACACTATCACATAAGCTCACCGTGTCACTTCATGACAGGTGACCTAAAAATATGTGTCGGAGATAAACATGAACAGTTGTGGTAAAAATCCAATAGAAACAAGGGCTGTTTGTAAAACATGCCTGCCCCCCTATATGGGCTATAAGTTGTAGTAGCAGCCATTGTGTGAATACGTTTTTTGTCACTGTGAATGGTGGTGGTGGTGGTGGTGGTGTAGTAGTAGTAGTAGTAGTAGTAGTAATAGTAGTTGTAGTAGTAGTAGTAGAAGTAGTAGTAGTAGTAGTAGTAGAAGTAGTAGTAGTAGTAGGAGTAGTAGTAGTAGTAGTAGTAGTAGTAGTAGTAGTAGTAGTAGTAGTAGTGGTAGTAGTAGTAGTAGTAGTAGTAGTAGTAGTAGTAGTAGTAGTAGTGGTAAAAGTAGTAGTAGTAGTGGCAGTAGTAGTAGAAGTAGTAATAGTAGACGTGGTGGTGGTGGTGGTGGTGGTGGTAGTAGTAGTAGAAGTAGTAGTAGTAGTAGTAGTAGTAGTAGTAGTAGTAGTAGTAGTAGTAGTAGTAGTAGTAGTAGTAGTAGTAGTAGTAGTGGTAGTAGTAGTAGTAGTAGTAGTAGTAGTAGTAGTAGTGGTAAAAGTAGTAGTAGTAGTGGCAGTAGTAGTAGAAGTAGTAATAGTAGACGTGGTGGTGGTGGTGGTGGTGGTGGTGGTGGTAGTAGTAGTAGTACTAGTAGTAGTAGTAGAAGTAGTAGTAGTAGTAGTAGTAGTAGTAGTAGTAGTAGTAGTAGTAGTAGTAGTAGTAGTAGAAGTAGTAGTAGTAGTAGTAGTAGTAGTAGTAGTAGTAGTAGTAGTAGTAGTAGTAGCAGTAGCAGTAGCAGAAGCAGTAGCAGCATTACAATACCAATACTTAAGAATGATCAAATGGGAAAAGGTAACCTAGCACTGGCAGTAAATATGGGGCTCATTTACAGGTCAGATTTGGAATCTCTGCTGTAAAATGAGATTTTGAATGAATTAAAGGGAGGCAAATCTGTAATAAAAAGAACATGCATAAACCGTAGTTGTTTCCCTTGTTTGAACCATGCTAAATCCTTACAAGTTTGGAAAGAATTGGATGAAAAATTTGGACTTTATTACATAAACACCATTTTCTCAATTCAAGGGGAGGTAATTCTGTACTTCATGGACCATTAATGCTCATTTTTTGTAGGGTTCGTGTCCTCATTGATATAAAGACACTGTGCAAATTTGGAAAGGATCGGACAAAAAATGTGGAAGATTTTTGAAAGTTTTCACAAAATAGGCAAAAACGAATAAACATGCAAAGTTCAACGAGCTCCTGCGGCCATGTTTTTTGACGAATCAAATTTCTTTGAACAACTTTTCAGGGGAGCCTTCAAAGGTCATCCCTGTGAAATTTTTTGAAAATCTGATGAGCGGTTTCTGACAAGAAGATTTTTAAAGGTTTTTACCATATATGGTCATGGCGGCCATCTTGGTTATGTGATCAAATTTTTTTTAACAATTCTTTTGTCCCATGACCTAGGGATGCTCCACATGAAATTTAGTTGAAATAGGCTCAATGGTTTAGTAGAAGAAGATGTTTACAAATTGTTTACAGACGGACGGACGGACGGACGCCGGACGCCGAGTGATCACAATAGCTCACCCCGAGCTATCGCTCAGGTGAGCTTAAAAGCACAACACTGCACGTAGGTCATACAAGTTGTGTATTGTGTTATTTCTTAAAATTTGACCTATCATTTGTAAAAATATTACAAGATATGTACATTTCCAGAAAAAAAAATTATTCTTGCGTCGAATAAGACCAAGTACATGAAAATCGCTGCACAATTGATGAAGTTATGGCTGTTCAAAGCGATGCACCCTGTTTTTGCGTTGTTTTAAGTTGTATACCTTGTTATATATTATATTATATATATTTGATAGTGAATTTTTTTCTTCAGGAGTTGATTTTTCATTATAATTTGATTATTTTTCATTCAAAATGATGTTTCTACTAATTAATATCATAGCCACGCGCTAACCACCTGTGGTAGCTATACTTACCTACAGATATACTTATAAACCATCGAGTAAAAGACATTTGGAAAGAAATATACCCCTGCTTCTTTGAAAGGGGAGGGGGTGATAATTATTTATTGGAAGCACTTACCAAACAAGCATGGCCACGTGTACATTGAGCTCAAATCACATACAGGATAAAACATTTTCCAAATGGATACTGAGTACATAAGTAATGTAAACACCTTACATTCATTACTATATGAAACACTTTATATTCAGTACTATATGAAACAAAGTACATTTTTAGTTTAGCCTCAAGCAAAATGCAAATGAAATCACATGTTTTTACATCAACTTGCATGTAGTTAGAGTGCAGATAACCTCAACATCAACATTTGCATTGACTATTTTGTTCAATATGGCTCTAATACTGACCTTCATGACCACACCTTGAAGTAACGTAAGACCTAGAGTCTAATGAGTAAAAGGGAGCTGCTAAAAACAAGCAGGCTGGGAAGCCAGACTATTCTATTAACACTGTCTCATAATTCAACAATGTAAGAAATGTCCAACACTTGTAATTAAGAGATAAAAGCAGAGTCTATTGATTTGTCTTTTAATATTAGTAAAAATATATTCCATTTCAACAAATATTTAAATGTATGTTTTCGATAAACCAGCAGGAATGAGGAACCAAAAGGAGCAGCTAAGCGGAGCTCCCTGATATTTCGCTCAAGATCTTTCCCTACCTTGAAGGCACAGAATTTAAACCGGATCATCGAAGCTTTTTAAAACCCAATATTTATCTGCTTTCAAGTCATGATTATTCCAATTAATTTTAAATTCTCTAAATCATAACAATGTCTTAATCAATCAATTATAACAATTGCATAAGTTGCAAAGTCAAATATGTGAAAAATATTACATATTATTCGCATAGTAGGTATTTTTTACCTGATGTCTTATATAAATGATAATTAATTTTTTTTTTGCCACTTCCTCGTAGAAAAAGAAATTTGCAATGTTTTAAACTGTTACCGGTGAATATCGAACTGTTGACCGGTCAACTGTTTGAACTGTTGCCCGCTGGAATAATGACGTCATTTCGTCGAAAAAATGACGTCATTTTACAGTTAAACAGTCAAAATTATTTATTTTATCGATTACTGTTGTGTGTAAATAAAAATTTAGTTTGCTGTTTTTTCTATGTTGGAAATTTGATCAGGTAATAAAACACTTATTTCATGGATGCCTGGTGAACGTCAAAACTGTTGTCCCTCGGTATCAGGGCTGACATTTGGAACTGTTGCCCTCGGCCGATAGTACCAAAGTCATCCCTGATACCTTGGGAAACAGTTTTGACTGTTTACCGCGCATCCATGAAATAAGTGTATACTGTGACTTAAGTACAATTGTATTGAACAAATTATTTTGTTAATTTATCATGTACATAGGACTGAACAAATATAAGAGAGAAATTGAAGTTCAAGTCAAAACCTATATGTATATAAATGATACAATAAGTAAAAAATCAATGCATTATACCTTTAAAGTTTTGCTTCCAAGTATCCATTTTAATATCCAAAACTGCATATACACGTTGTCCTGTAATCTCCAAAATTTCAAGGAAACTACCATCCTTTTCCAACCATTCCTATGTACCGCAATACACTAACGGTCAAACCACTTACTTAGATTGAAAAAGTACTCCAAAGTCACACACACAAGTTGGTACATAGTGAATCAATGGACCTTAAGTATATAAACTACATAACTGCTGACAACACACAGTGACACACTTGTCTCCTTTACAATATACAATTAACTTAACCCATTTGGCCAGACTCACACTGATGGCATACAATTAACTTAACCCATTTGGCCAGACTCACACTGATGGCAGTGTTGACAAATAATTATGTGTTGTCTGTGTCTCGCCTATATAGTCATTTACACCGGCACACCAATAAAATGTATGGTGGATTGGACAAGAGGTGGGGGGGGGGGGGGGCACAACGTTTAATTTAATTGCCTTGCCTTAGGATGTCAACAAATACCAAAAAAGGGACTTAAATATTCATTAATTTTGATCTTTCTAACAAACGCTCAGGTTGTTGTACATAAAGTTTAATAAAATGTATGAATCAAATCTACTTTCAATTCCTTAAACAGTTGTTTTATTGACTTAAACTGACATTATCATACAATTTTAAACAATTATTTTTTTCCCCACCATTTTGGGAATGGGGTTGTGGCCCTTTGGATAGGGAAATATTGAGTTATTTTGACTAAAATTGCAAAGTAGGTATTGTGATGTTTTTTTGGCCCAAAATATATTTTTTAATTGAGATTAAAGGTGTATTCAATTTATATTTACTTAGGTTTGACTTATAGACCTGGCTAGGGAGATGATCTAAATGTTGGCAGCTGAAAGGGTTGCTGATCAACATATCAAATAGCTCTTAGGTGTGAACAAGGTATCAGCAGTTTGTATAGCCACTAAAACTGTTAAGTCAAAAGTATTAGAAACATGTCATTGTTTGTGCTTTCACATTTGATAATTGAAAGCACTTGTTGAGCAATATGAGATGCAAACTGACACTTGCAGAGAAAAAGACATGTAATCAATTTAAATGGTGAGTAGAAATAATGAACATTCAACAGTGTTGTACATATGTATTTGAATTGTAATTGCTAATCAAAGCATTATGTAAGTTAACTTACAAGCTGGATTTACAGAATTCTTTTTCTTACGAAATGGTGTTTAACTTAAGTCCAAAGTGTATAATACCCAAATCAAATAGTGCTGTATAAAACTTAACATTGTACTTTTGCCAATGTTTATGGATAATTTGATGGTGATGATGCTTCAGATATCAAAGTAGACCACTGCAGACAATGACAAAAGTACACATTAACAGCCCAACAAACAAGAGCTGTCAGAGGACAGCGCGCTCGACTATTAGAGTGCTTGACAGTATAACGTAAGCCATCATGGAGAAATTGTTCAAATTCAATAATTTTATAGACGATCTTTCAAAAATAAAAAAAGGACAAAAAATTAGGGGGGTTGAGAGGGGGGTATAATGTGGGGTGTGGTAATTTATTAGATGATCTTTCCAAAAAAAATAAGGAAAAAAAAAATTTTTTTTTTTTGGGGGGGGGGGGTATAATGTGGGTTGGGGTCATTTATAAGATGATCTTTCAAAAATAAAAATAAAAGGAAACAAGATGTGTTGAAGAAACACAATGTCCCCCTATATGACGTTTGACCTTGAAGGATGACCTTGATTTTGACCCATCCCCACTCAAAATGTGCAGTTCCATGAGATACACATGCATTTCAAATATAAAATTGCTAGCTTCAATATTGCAGAAGTGACATTAAATGAGCAATTTTGACCAATATATTTGACCTTGAAGGATGACCTTGACCTTGACCTTTTACCACTCGAAATGTGCAGCTCCATGAGATACACATGCATGCCAAATATCAAGTTGCTATCTTCAATATTGCAAAAGTATTCATGAAATTAGCGATCTGGGCCACATATATTTGACCTCTGACCTTGAAGGATGACCTTGACCTTTCACCACTCAAAATGTGCAGCTCCATGAGATACACATGCATGCCAAATATCAAGTTGCGATCTTGAATATTGAAATACTGCAAAAGTGTACATTAAATGAGCGATTTTGACCCATATATTTGACCTTTGACCTTGAAGGATGACCTTGACCTTTCACCACTCAAAACGTGCAGCTCCATGAGATACATATGCATGCCAAATATCAAGTTGCTATCTTCAATATTGCAAAAGTTATTGCAAATGTTAAAGTTGGCGCAAACCAAGCAACCAACCAACCAACAGACCAACAGACCAACCAACAGACAGGGCAAAAACAATATGTCCCCCACTACTATAGTGGGGGACATAATAAAAATAAATTTCAGGTAAGTGTTGTTTTGTCAAAGTATTAATAAAATCTGATCATAAATAAAAGAAGTTATGGCAATTTAAGCAAAATGTTTAATTATCTAAGTATAAAAGGGGCCATAATTCTGTCAAAATGCTTGATACAGTTGTCTGCTCTAGTCTACAGGTTGGGGTCATGTTGCTAAACAAGTATAAAAATATGAAAGCAATATGTCAAGGGACACAGGAAATATTTGGGGTAGTACGCAAACTTTAACATAGATTTATCAATAATATGCATATTCTAAGTATAAAGGGGGCAATAATTCTGTCAAAATGCTTGATACAGTTGTCTGCTCTTGTTTGTAGGTTGGGGTCATGATGGTTAACAAGTATGCAAAATATGAAAGCAATATGTCAAGGGACACGGGGAATATTTTGGGTAGTACGCAAACTTTAACATAGATTTATCAATAATATGCATATTCTATGTATAAAAGGGGCCATAATTCTGTCAAAATATTTGATACAGTTGTCTGCTCTTGTTTATAGGTTGGGGTCATGATGGTCAACAAGTATGCAAAATATGAAAGCAATATGTCAAGGGACATTGAAAATATTTGGGGTAGTACAAAAACTTTAACATTTACACGCTAACGCTAACGGAAACGCCGACGCCGGGGTGAGTAGGATAGCTCCACTATATATATTTAATATATAATAGTCGAGCTAAAAATATCCTTTCAGGACCCCAAGTATTCTCAAGAGCATTATCTAACAAGAGATGTGTTTGTCAGAAAAACAATGCCCCCTAATGCGCCGTTTTTTGTTGTTGACCTTTGACCTTGAAGGATGACCTTGACCTTTCAACATTCAAAATGTGCAGCTCCATGAGATACACATGCATGCCAAATATGAAGTTGCTATGTTCAATATTTAAAAAAAAAGTTATTGCAAAACTTTACTGTTGGTTAAAGTTTTGTTTTTTTGACCTTAGACCTTGAAGGATGACCTTGACCTTTCACCACTCAAAATGTGCAGCTCCATGAGATACACATGCATGCCAAATATGAAGTTGCTATGTTCAATATATCAAAAGTTATTGCAAAACTTTACTGTAGGTTAAAGTTTTGGCACAGAATGACAGACAGAAAGAAAGACAGACAGACAAAAACAATATACCCCCGATCTAACGATTCGGGGGCATAAAATCTGGCAAAATTATAGTGCCATGTAACATATGCCCAGGATTACAAAAAAAACTGTTTTAATATTATAGCTTGAATATGAAATGACAGGTATTCAGTGACACTGGTCATTGTTTCAGTTACACTATAATAAAATTGCGTAATAGTTAAATTGCTGGGGATTCCCAATCCAATTGCCCATTTTCTTGTTGAGAAATACAGTGAAACCTCGCTATTAAGACCACTTGTGGGACTTTTCAAAAGTGGTCTTAATAGCGAGGTGGTCTTAATTCTGAGTTTTCATGAATTTGATGGACATATAATTACAACAAGGGACAAAATTGTCACAAAACCAGGTTTTCAATGTGAAACAAGATGCGTTTGTGAAACACAATGTCCCCCTATATGACGTTTGACCTTGTAGGATAACCTTGACCTTGACCCTTCACCACTCAAAATGTGCAGCTCCATGAGATACACATGCATTTCAAATATAAAATTGCTAGCTTCAATATTGCAGAAGTGACATTACATGAGCAATTTTTACCCATATATTTGACCTTGAAGGATAACCTTGACCTTTCACCACTAAAAATGTGCAGCTCCATGAGATAAACATGCATGCCAAATATCAAGTTGCTATCTTCAGTAATGCAAAAGTATTCATAAAATTAGCGATTTGGGCCACATATATTTGACCTCTGACCTTGAAGGATGACCTTGACCTTTCACTACTCAAAATGTGCAGCTCCATGAGATACACATGCATGCCAAATATCAAGTTGCTATCTTCAATATTGCAAAAGTACTCATAAAATGAGCGATTTTGGCCACATGTATTTGACATCTGACCTTGAAGGATGACCTTGACCTTTCACCACTCAAAATGTGCAGCTCCATGAGATACACATGCATGCCAAATATCAAGTTGCTATCTTGAATATTGAAATACTGCAAAAGTGTACATTAAATGAGCGATTTTGACCATATATTTGACCTTTGACCTTGAAGGATGACCTTGACCTTGACTTTTCACCACTCAAAATGTGCAGCTCCATGAGATACATATGCATGCCAAATATCAAGTTGCTATCTTCAATATTGCAAAAGTTATTGCAAATGTTAAAGTTGGCGCAAACCAACCAACAGACCAACAGACCAACAGACAGTGCAAAAACAATATGTCCCCCACTACTATAGTGGGGGACATAAAAAAGTCAGATAAAGGGAGACAACTAAAACTGAATTGATTAACCAGTTCAGTTTTAGTTGTCTCCCTTTATCTGATAATTGTTTATAATTAACCCCATTTGTATCAAAATAAATATATTTTTAGTTGTGGTGACCTTGACCTTGGAATTATTGACGTAATTCTTTCGTGCCACACACCGTCCCATGATGGTGAACAAATGTGCCAAATGATTTTAAAATCTCACAATGAATGACATAGATATGGCACTAACAAGCTCATGTATGGCCATTTTTGACCTTTGAACTCAATGTGTGACCTTGACTGTGGAGATATCGACGTAATTCTTTTGCGCGACACACTGTCTAATGATGGTGAACAGATGTGCCAAATGATTTTAAAATCTGACAATGAACTACAAAGTTATGGCCCGGACAAGCTCATTTATAGCCATTTTTGACCTTTGAACTCAAATTGTGACCTTGACCTTGGAGATATCGACATAATTCTTTCGCGCGACACACCGTCTAATGATGGTGAACAAATGTGCCAAATGAAATTTAAAATCTCACAATGAACGACAAAGTTATAGCAGGACAAGCTTGTTCCGCCCGCCAGCCCGCCCGCCCGCCCGCCGACATTCGCCAATCTAATAACCAGTTTTTTCTTCGGAAAACCTGGTTAAAAACGTAAATATTCAATGAACTTTAATCTTTTTGCATACAATATAACAGTTTATACATTATATTTATACATTTATACATTGTACAAAGATAGTATTTTAAGTTGTTCATACAAGAAGTGAAAATACATGTACATGTACTTTTCATCATGATCCTTGATGTTTACTTAAAGAATGACTCAATTGTCGTCTGCTTAGCAGAGCTTTTCACTTTCACAACTCGATTTTCAATACTTTCCTGTAGTCTACCACATTCAAATGCTTAAGATTCCATATCTTTGATGTAACAGAAGAGTCTTATTTGTGATAACCAATGAAGAGCATCTTGATGGGAATAAATTTTCAGTTCAGTTTGCTCGGGTTGTAGTTCTTTTTCTTCTTTATCTATCTGAGTTTCAGTCACACTCACAGGCTTCAACACAGTTTCCAGAAGTTCTTTCTCCCAATTGTCACTCAGGTCAGAATGAACAGGGATGTTGCTGTCAATGGCTTCAAACTCTTCTGAGGACATGGCATTTTCAATTTTCAGATCTGTCTGGGCTGTTCGTAGCATGTCCCTCAATTTTGACAGAGACATGTTGTCAGATAGCTCAGAGAGGGGAAGGTTGTCACTGTCGTCAAAGTGAACAACAGACTTTCTGAAACAACCGGAGATGGTTTCTCTTTTGATTTCATTGACTGACAAGTGAACAAGTGACAAGTGAACCCATTGCACAGCATCAAGCACAGACACGCACTTAGACAACTCCACAGCAATCATGCTTTCTTTTTCCGTACAGCTTTTTCATGTTTTGGATGATACCCTGGTCTAGAGGTTGAAGCTTGGATGTTGTGTTCTCTGGAAGGAACACAAGTTTGACGTTGGTAAGTTGTAGGTCTGGAGAATGTGATGGTGCGTTATCCAGGAGGAGTAGGACATTTCTCCTGGCCCAGCGCAATTGTTGATTGATGAGCTAAACCCACTCTGTAAAGAGAGCTCTTGCCATCCACGCCTTCTTGTTGTGACGCCACATCACTGGTAGTCTTGATATGTCCGTGTTTCTGAAACACCTAGGGGTTGCCGCCTTACCAATCATATGCAGCTTTTCAAAATCACCTACAGCGTTACAACATAGAGCCACTGTAAGTCTCTCTTTCAAACGCTTTCCACATTTACAATCTTCACCTTTGATTGAGAGAGATTTGTCTGGGAGGGCTCTAAAGAATAACCCTGTTAAACACATCACAGAGATCCTAACCAGCAAGTATGGTTGGAAGCCATTCCACCCAGTCGTCCACAGTCACCTGATTCACACTGTTACTTTCACCACACACTGCCGCGAAGTTAATGTTATGTCTCACGCAAAAACGGCCAAGCCACCCATTGGATGCCTTGAAGTCTGTTACCCCCAGTTCTGCAGCATAGATTAAGGCTTTTCTGGAAGCATGGGACCGGAGAGTGGAATACCCTGTGACCTGGCTGTCTTTAACCACTCCCACATGAGAGTGTTAATGTTTTCAACTGGTGATCTGGTACACAGCCTTTTTCTCTTGTTGCCTTGGTTCTGTTCATAGCCTTTTTCAAATTCAGCTTTTCTTTTTAGAATAGCTTGAACCTGAGTCTTTCCAATGCCAATTAAATTGGCCAACTGCCGTTGAGATTTCCCATCACTCGCGTTGATTAAATCAATCTTTTCTTTTAAACACAACTCTTTCCGTTTTAGCTTATCCATTTCGAATAACGATTTTATATCCATCACGAACATAACCATGTTACTCAAATATCCTATCTGTTAAATTATTCGCCATATTTAATCTTTAAAGTGTGTACCAAACATATACCAATTTACCCATCAAAGACTCGATAATAATAGCTAATTTTCAATCAAGGGTTAAAAATAATAACAAGTGCCGAAAATCTACCACCAATTGTGGTTAATTGGGTCACAATGGCTTCGTACACAAGCCCGATAGTACCACAACACCAGATCAAGTAAGGTGTGAAAATTACTGGTCGTTTGGTGGGTGTCAATTAAGAACAATATCGATCATTGGTACTGATTAAAGTGGTCGTAATAGCGGATTAGCGGGTTGGGCGGATTAGTACCTTTTTCTGCAATTTGACATTTGACATTTAAAAATTGATTGCCCTTTAAACATGGTTGCGGTTTATACATGGTATGGCAATTCCCCCCACTGATATTGACAGTGGGCTATTCAGGAAAATTGTTTGACTCTACTGTACATGAGTTCAATCATAATGTGGTTGTCATTGTTGGGCAAATGATGTCAGTGAAGGGCAAAGTACAAGTATCAAGAATTCTAAACCAAAAAAGGCCAGTTTGTTAAGTTTGAATGAAGATATTTGTGTTTAAAAAACTTATGAAAGTCTTTTATAGTTTAGAGTTTTATTTTGACCTTTTGCTCAGTACCCAAGATTTTGCCAGCGATGTAAATACTAATTGCCTGTTACTATGCAGAAAGATTTTCAATCAAACAATGACTTTGCATCAAATAGCAAGTCCTCCTTTCCAAGATATTTGTTATAGAATGGTATGCCATGGCATGGTATGCTATGGTAAGCTCTCATATGGTATTATATACGTACATATGTATGTATTTTTTTAAGAAGGATTTTGTATTTAATTGTTGCGGTTTTTTACTTCCTCTGTCATAAGAGTTTCCCACGGAAAACAATACGTTTGTTAAGTATAACTTAGGAACTATAACATATAAAACTATATTGACACATGTAAGCAGTAAACCTGTTATTGTTTGATCTCTGGCTGCTGCAACCAGTTAAACAAGGCTATTGTCAAGCAATATGGTCCCTACCGCCTCCACCATTGTCAGAAATTCTACCATTTTCAGAATATTTTTTTTGGTTGCCATAGCAACAACAATTTTTGACGTTGGAAAAAAATGAAATGACATGCATATTGTCCATATTGCCATCTATCCATGTTGCAAGTTTCATGAAAAAATATTAAGAACTTTAAAAGTTATCGCAGGATCCAGAAAAGTGTAACAGACAGACTCACAGACAGACGCACAGAGCGCAAACCATAAGTCCCCTCCGGTGAAACCGGTAGGGGACAATAAAGCATAGCCGATTGAAATTGAAAGTGTAATTTTTCAAAGTAGGAAACTTTCAACACTTAAAAAAGTTTCATAACTAGAGCTTTGCCACAGAGGTGACGTATACCCCCACATGCTGCATTGACAAAGAATATTTTGCATGCTGTTTTCCCAAAACAAGAGAAGCTAATTTATGGCAATTTTTAAGAATTATTATGCCATTATCATTTATGGCCATTTTGACCTTTGAACTCTTGAATTCTTTCGCAATACACACTGTCCAATGATTGTGAAAAAAATTAATGTACAGAGTCATTTTAAAATCTCACAATGAATGACATAGTTATGACCCGGACAGGAACATTTATGGCCATTTTTTACTTTTGAACTCCAAGTGTGAACTTGACCTTAGAGATATTACCGTAATTCTTTCGCATGACACACCGTCTAATGATTGTGAACAAATGTACCGAGTAATTTTAAAATCTCACAATGAATGACATAGTTATGGCCCGGACAAGATCATTTATGGCCATTTTTGACCTTTGAACTCAAAATGTGACCTTGACCTTGGAGATATTGACGTAATTCTTTTGCATGACACACCGTCCAATGATTGTGAACAAATGTATCTAGTAATTTTAAAATCTCACAATGAATGACATAGTTATGGCCCAGACAAGATCATTTATGGCCATTTTTGACCTTTGAACTAAAAGTTTGACCTTTACGTTGCATATATCGATGTAATTCTTTTGCATGACACATCGTCCAATGATGGTGAACAAATGTGCCAAATGATTTTAAAATCTCACAATGAACAACATAGTTATGCTCCGGACAAGCTCATTTATGGCCATTTTTGACCTTTGAACTCAAAGTGTGACCTTGACCTTGGAGATATTGACGTAATTCTTTTGCATGACACACTGTCCAATGATGGTCAACAAATGTAACAAATGGTTTTAAAATCTCACAATGAATGACATAGTTATGGCCTGGACAAGCTCATTTATGGCCATTTTTGACCTTTGAACTCAAAGTGTGACCTTGACCTTGGAGATATTGAATTAATTCTTTTAATGACACACCATCCAATGATGGTGAACAAATGTGCCAAATGATTTTAAAGTCTCACAACAAATGACAAAGTTATGGCCCAGACAAGCTCATTTATGGGCATTTTGACCTTTGCACTCCAAGTGTGACCTTGACCTGGAGATATAGACGTACTTCTTTCACATGATACACTGTCTGACGATGGTGAGCAAATGTATCTAGTCATTTTAAAATCTAATGATAAATGATATAGTTATGGTCCGAACAAACTTTCGTAATAAAACGCACTAAGTGACCCCGAGACTTAGTTTTTGTCCCGGCATGACCCATATTCAAACTTGACCTAGACATAATCTAGATACAACTTCTGACCAAGTTTGGTGAAGATCGGATGAAATTTTCCGGACAGACAGACCGATTGACAGACCGACAAAGTGACTCCTATATAGCCCCCATTACCAATGGTAATGGGGGTATAATTACGTTAAAAATCAATACATATGTTCTGAATTTTTCATACCTCATTGATGAAGCCAGTAAAGTAAATGTTTGTCTTCATAAGCATCAGCAGAAAAACACATTTTCCTTATCTGATATCTTTTCTCTTGGCTTTCTAATCAGTGACAAACAGCTATTTTAACTCTGCAGAAGCAGCAACAGGTCATGGATTAATCAGCATCAGGTGATACGGGTCACTACACTGAAGATTGCCTTAATTTGAGTTAAAGGTGACTGGTCACATCAGCATATAAGCGTGTTTTCAGGAAAACTGGCTCCCTATAAAATGTTTTGCATTCTGATTATTGACAATGATATGTTGTTAACATTTAATGTATTATTTAACTGTTTTATATATTCATAATTCTGCAATGCATTTAACAAACAACAGAATGTAAATAATTGCCGGCCAGGAGATCCTGTTATTATGCAGCCTTTGTCTGCAAGGACTAATCATTTCCGGCCTAAATAAAGATGATTAAAGGCAAAAAAATAATTTTTAACGATATTTTAATAATAATAATAACATACTATTTAATACCAATATCCATAAATTTCACTGACAACTAATGAAACAAAATAATCTTCTTAGTCAAATAATGTACTTATGAGTCTGAGGTTCAAATTTGTGAACTCGAGCTTCACTTAATTTCTTTGAGAGCAAGTCAATACGCGGTAATTTTATTAAATATTTGTTTCTGTGTGTGTTTATTTAATGGATGTTACGTAACTGTATTGTAACTCCTGTGTTGATGTTGACAGTTCGCGAGATCTCAATGACCTTTGTTAATGCCCTGCTTGCTTACGAATTACTCCGAAAAAACGGGAACCAAAACGAAAATAGGTGGAATGTACTCGCATAGTGATGAAATACATGTAGAGTGTTAATCACTTTGACGAAGTGGTAAATATCTTCCGATACCGTATATCCATTAAGTCATTTAGAAAATGCACCCAATTAAAAAGCGTTTGGCATTATTGGAGCGTTCATTAATAATTTGGTAAAACCTAACTTTAAACTTGAAATTTTGCCATAATTTTATTACCAGAAATGATGTCCTGTAATATACATGTAAGAATAATTTCTGGACTTTCCAAATTATTATTGGAAAAATCCAAGGACCGACGGTATTTCAAGGGCTGGGATTATGTATTTAGGTCCAACCATTTAAAAGATGTTGCAAGTCCAAATGTCTTACATAGTTTTTGAGCTCATGGAACTTTTTTGTTAGGTACAGCATTCAACCTTTGGACATGTATGTTAACTGACATGAAGCAGGTATTTGCTTTTCTCTATACCATCCCAGAATTCTGTTCTCTTCATCATCCAATCATAGTTGGAATGTGTCATCAAAACCAACACTTATAAACTAGTATTCAGGAACCTGCCACTTGAGGGGGTTAAAGAGTGAAGACTGATAATACAGCAAGAAGATATAATGCAATAACAGAATGACTTATACGTTCATATTATATTTATATCAATATCGCACTATCAGTGTTAAGTAGAAAGCACTTATTACAACTGAACCATCGCACATTTGCAATAAGTACACCATATTTGGAGTGGACTCTCACTTACTCATTAGGGCATGAGGGGGAAATAAGTTAAAGTATTTCACAAAACAAATGTCACGCTGGTTATGCTGATACTTTGATAACAGACGGCACTTCGATACCAGATAACAACAAAAGCCACGCGCGAGAGGTAAGTTCATCAGGTATTTTTCAAGTTATATCATAAAGATGTGTTTTTTCGACAAGGCGCCTGGTCGAGTTAATAAATGGTGTATCCTTTTCTATTGCAAAAAAAAACATCACGGAAGATTGGTAGATTTTTCCCCAAATAAATAGACAAATTCGGTCGGAAAACAGCATAAACTCGATGAACAGTAAACATTTCAACAAAATAAAACTACTAAGAAATATTGCAAGAAATTGTTTGATATTCCAGCATGTAGAGTAATCACAGTGCTTCAAATACTGAAATTTTGATAGTATTCAATGAAATATAAACGAAGATAGAGCATGTTTTAATAGGTGGTATTCATGAAGTTGCAGATACTTTGATTCCCGATATAGGGCACTTCGGATAACAGAGACTTTCAACAAATTGGGCACTCTGATAACCGAGTTTTATCTTCTACCTGAAATGCATTTATGTATATTATGGCTATTCTTACCAAACATTTTGAAGTACGAATCAATTTGCATTGTCAAGCCCGACACATTGGGAATCTATGCATAACGTAATTACATACACATGTAAAATATAACCAATGTCGTTGTTCGTTTTCAAAAATCATATTACAGTAGATTTCGCTTATTTGAATAGCCCATTTGTCACGTCCGAATATTCAATTATCTTAAGTATTCAATTATACGGAATCAGTTATATTCCCAATGTTATCACTGACCGGGTGTAATCCTCCTGGAAATTGTGCTGCTTTTCGTGCATAATCAAAACATCGTTTCGACACGTAAAGTGTCGTAAAAAAAATTAATATTGGAATTAAATTTTGAATCCATTATAAATATAATATACATGTTTTGTTGAATTCCCAAATGAGAATACAAATTTTGTAATCCAAAACACACATTTCTAGCTTTAAATAAAACGTCCACATGTATTTCCTTTGCCCCCAACAAAAAGCTAGCGAAAACTATGCGGCAATGTACAATGTCACGCCATACGGTGCGTGTAATGATTTTTCCCATTTTCATTTTATTGCTTACCCAACGCTTATGCTAGCAACATCTATTGCTCATGTATTGTCCGGGTAAAAAGTGCGCGAAAATTAGCATGGGTGTATATACACTGTCAAAGGAAAACTTTGTAGCGAGGCGAATGCTGAATCTTTGACGTTGCGCTCTTTCAGGTAGTTTAGTATTGAAACAGATAATGTACTGTGTACTGATTATCCGGAAAATCTGGTCAATACTGGATTTAATTTTGGTTATTGTGAAAACATGATCAGCAGTGTTAAGACTGCAAAGTTTTGACAAATGTGCGCGTTTTCTATTGTTCAACATCATGTTTAGATATGATTTACTGTGACGCAGTTGTGTAGGTTTATAAACACGAAATAGTATAGTGTAACATTCCATCACCTATTGCAAACTGTCGAGCAAGACACGTCAACAGTTTGTTTCTAATCAGCAACACACTCTTTAATTGTTTCTAAGCGAAAACAAACTGTTGAAGTGTGTTACTCGACAGTCTGCATTCGAAAGTTTGCATCTGACTGCACACCTGAGACTCCAGTGTTTACATTGTACTTGCTCGCTTACTACACCTGTCAGTCATGTGACGCTTGACAGACGCTGCATACATGCATGGTGTGAAATGAAAACAAAGGCAGTCAATTGAGCGTGTCTGTCAAAATCGTCGATACGATGCGTATCCTTGGAGATTTATGACATTCTTTGCTGGATTAAAGTGTACCGTGATATTGACTTGACACATAGGTGCATGCTATAAATTGTTATATCAGTAGCGATGGCGTTTACATCATGCTATGTTTAGATACGATGCGTATCCTTGGAGATTTATGACATTCTTTGCTGGATTATAGTGTGCATCAGAAAATTGGCTATTCAATTAACCGAATTACGCCATATTTTCTATCAAAATATGTGGAATATTTACAACAGGAAGAGATGCAAATGGTTTGGTGTTTTCAATTTCTATTCAATTAACCGAATTATTCGATTATCCAATATTCAATTAAGTGGAATCTACTGTACTATTAATTTATATAATTAATAGTATAAGTGCAAATTTAAAATAAGATTCAAATGCTTATTTCTGAAGTAATATATTTCAAGTGATGACCGAAAATAATTGTCTCAATAATAAATATGTTTTTAAGTGGTAAATTGAGATTAAGAGAATTGAAAATACAACGGATCATGTGGATCAACACGACTGTGTTCAATTGTACTTATAGCAGGACTCACAAGTATTGGGCGCAAGGCCAAGTCACTTTAACACTATCAATATGTCATAAAACAACTTTTTTCATAAACAAAATCAAAAACAAATCTGATATAATATTATATATATACAAGGTAGGTATCTATTGACACAGGACTATCACCTACATCAACATTTTAAAGCCATTAAGTGCCTAAATGGCGGTCGATTTTCGTAAACTATGTAACCTACCGTGTATATATATATATATTATATCATATTTTTTTATGAAAAAAGTTGTTTTATGACATATTGATAGTGTTAAAGTGACTTGGCCACGCGCCCAATACCTGTGGCAGGACTCTAGATAAGGGGAGCAAGGGGTCTTAAAGCGGCCAATACACCTCATAAAATCCTTTGTCATTGGTGCTCATTAGAATTGCATCATGAAGACGATACTAATGAGTAGCTACAAAATGTAAAAGAGATTGGAAAACTCCTATATTGAGCTCTACTTATAGGAAGCACTTTCCTTTCCCTTTTATTATCATATTCCAAAGGGATAAGAACATGTTTCGGTAATTCTTTTTTAATTTACGTCAGTACATACATTTTTATTTATTGCCTGCTTACTATAGCAGTATTCCACAGCGAATTCTGCATTTCTGATTCACTAAATAGAGTGGGTTATATCTGGTAAAAAGTGTCGAGTTATCTGGAATCGAAGTGCCTTTGTATTTGAGATGATCGGTAAAAGAAGTGTCCATGAAAATTTGGCATCTGATTCTTAAAACATATGAATTTCCTGAAATACGTTATTCAACTAAAATTTCATATGTTTTAACATTAATGGACATATTGATCTTTAATATCAATGTTGGCACGTTCTTGATTTATTTCCAAGTATGCTTATTTTGTTGAAATACGTACTGATCATCGAATTCATGACGATTATCAATAAAATGTTATCTCTGTTTTTATAATCCACTGTGTTTTTCACGACTTTCTTGCTCCGCAATACGAAGTACTATACCATTAATCGACCAAACAATGTTACGTGTCTGAAAACCAAATGAACAGAACATAAATGCAAAAAAGCTTTTGTTGTTATCTGGTATCGAAGTGCCATCTGTTATCAAAGTATCCGCATACCCGGCGTGAATGTGTGGAAACTAATAATACCCAAAATCAATTTGTTGTTTTCATTTGTGTTTTTTGTAGTAGTAATTCTTGTAATATTTTAGCAAAATGTTTTAAACTTTGGTAAAAATGTTTCTTCAAAACTATTATTAAGCAGTACAAGTTTAAACATTAAAATACTGTAAGAAAGTAAACATTGTTTCAAATGAAAAATCCCATTGAAAATATTACGGGCGGTCATATAATCCGCTATATTTCTATGTTGCATATTATGTATTAATATGTGTTAACTATTGTTAAGCAATCCATGTTAAAACAGTTAAATACTGTAAGAAAGTAAACAATTTTTCAAATGAAAATTTGCCACATCCCATTAAGAATATTTAAGTCGTCAAATTTTAAGAATTTTTAAAGATAAATGAAGCGTAAGAACCTCTCCTCTTAAACACTCATCATAATCATATTATTACTGAGACATTAAAAATAACAAGTCAAAACAACAATATAAAAGAGAAGAGAAAACAGAAATAGTTCTCTCCAGCAAAGAAACACTAATTTTATGTGAAGGTCAATGAAGCAGAAGTGATGAAGCACTGAAGTGAAAATATTTTGTATTGGGTGCTCTCTATGTTTCCCATCTTTAGTCCATTTAACAACAGGACAGTAGCTTTATGGGCAAAAATTCCTTTCCTAAATGGGCAACCAACTATGCAACTGCTCATTAGAGAGGGAACAAAACTTACACAAGAATCACAACAGCTGTCTTATTCTTAACTGAAGAGGGAAGATATGTACATGTTAGAGCCATTAAAAAACTGTTGCAGCTTAGCCACGCATTGAACATTTTTAACACATTAAATTGCTAATGTGACTGAAGAAAATGCCAATAGAATACCTAATGCATAAAAAATTATAGAATACATGTATATAGTCCTATTAACAGACCAAATTTTCATGTTATAAAAACTATATGCTTAAATATCTCTAGATGTGGATTGTAATATATATTAATTTTCCTGAAAAAATAGCTAGTAGTTGAATAAATAAACACATTATTAAGTATCTCAGCCCAATACAAAAATAACAATATTATTTCCAAGAACAATTTCACATTTGTATGTGGTACTTGAAAACCTCTCAGATGCAGACAAAAAAACTATAGTAAAATTAAAATCATAAAATGTCGTTATGTTCCAACGCATGCACCTGAGAAGAGAAACTGGTATGACTTTGCAAAACATTTTTGAATAATAAGTTTTTAAGTGTAAACATGGAAAACATATAATGTCACAGTGACATAAATGAGCACAGGTTGTAAGCACTGAATTGGTTAATTTTAATTTGGGCTTGCTCAGACATTTTCTTTATTGGATTTTTCATACAAGTACTATATGGGCTTATCTTTCATACCACTATATGACAACAAAGCTACTTGAATCAAACATAGAGAAAATGGCCATAGAAGGCTAACAATTTGCCTTTTAAGGTATGTGGCTGGACCAGGGAATATCTAAGTGCGATTGTAACACAGCTTGCTCTCATGAAGCAATAACATTAAACCACAGAAGTTAGGCATAATTGGCCCATTTCAATGATTGATGCTGCCTCACACGAAAAGAATCCAATGCATTTTTAAAGGTCATCAGTTCATCACATTTATTGTGCTAAAAACATTTTGTTTGCAAGAAGTGTGTTTACTTTGGATGTATTAAAGTCCTTTGTGCAAATGGAATTGCTATATTCTATCAAAGCTTGTTATACTAACATGATTGGATTGCAAAGGCATCCATCAACTGTCAAATGAATATCAAGGGTACCATAATGTCGCAAAGATACGCCCATCAATCATGAACAAAATATTTTTGCAAATCTGATTGGACAAAGCCTCACCTGATTTCTCTTACATTATCTTTGACATTTTATTGTGATCTTGACCTTGGGACATGGTTTGTACATGTTCTACTCAATATCATCATGTTACAAACTTCTGTCCAGTTTATTTGAAGTGCAAGATGAAAAAAATAACATTTTCTAGTCTGGTAACATAATAAATGTTGCCTGACAATGGCCTTAAAATTTGTGAGCAACTACAACCAATAGCAATAAACCACTCAATAATTCATTATACCCTGCATCATACCAATAGATCACATTTCTTGATAGCTGGATCAATATGCAGTCTATGCACCTTTCCCTTTCTGCTTGCTTTGATTGATTTTTTGTTCACTTGTCATTTTGTTGCTTATATCAAGTCAACACAAATTCTGTGCATCAAAACCTAGCAGTGTTTTCTTTCACCTATAGGGGAATGGTGGAGGGGCACGTCCAAATAGGAAAAAAAGCGCCGTTTTTTAGGAAAAGGGGAAAATAAAAAAATCACTCCTTTATACCTTATGATATTTATTACATGAATACACATGTATGCATGAATGTAATATTCAAAGCTGAATGTCTCTGTCCTTTTTCTTAAATACCGTATTTTACCATGTATAGCGCGCTCCCATGTATAACGCGCATGCGATTTTTTAAAGCCAAAATGGAGAAAAAAAAGATTTCAAGACCAAAAACTTGAAAATTGGGCTGAAAATGGCCGCCATTCTTATATTGCGCAATCATTTAATCTGAGTTTTTCAGGCGCTTAATTTTTTGTTTTAAAGTAGGGAGCGTTTATACGATCAGGAGCATGGGTTGCATAGCACTATATTTTCGACAATTTTTAAGATTATTCTCTTGAGAACACCGTATATGTCCTTATTGCCGCGCACTGCGCGTGTTTTTTCAAGACCCCTGCGCGTTAAATTCGAACTACTATTACCTATTCCTCACATTTGAACAGTGAACATTTTCATTACCTGCCGCTCACAACATCGTATGACATAGTCTTCTGCAGACCCGCAACATCGTAATGTCCAATTTTACGCAAATCGTCCGTGGATCCCATTTTATTTTTCATAGACGTAAATATTTCCCCATTAAGAGATGCTTCCCATTAAATCCAGTTTGACCCGGTATTTCGCGCCTTCGCTGCCTCTAGTCGATCAGTATTTATAGTGAGACAAACAATACACCCGAACGCTCAATTCCATACAGTTGGCGTTATCGGCGTAAAGCCATTAGACAAATATCATTTGTTTGACTCTATTGAAAGAAATTAAAAGGAGTCTATATCTCTATTGTTGGTTTGTAACCTAGGTAGTATACTCGCACGGTAGCATATTAATGCAGAGATCGGAAAATCATTGATAAATGTATTCGTCGTTTCAATGCTTAGGGCCGAGAAATTTCGGCAAATCGGAACTCAACTTACGTATAACACTTGCTCAATTAACCGTTAAACTCCACCTCCGTTCTCTGCAAAAGGTTCGAAGGCGGAGCTTTGCACGTGCTTTTATTTAATTGGACGATTGCCAATGAGGAACAAACACACGATTGGTTCAGCATGTTGATTGCTAGACAAAAGAAGCCAATTTTGTCGGCGAGAAACTTGTCGCCTTATTGCTTCAGACAGTAAGCGGCTTTCCTTTGATGACGTCAAACTGTCAATTCACATAGAGTGCAAACTTTCAGAATTGCTAACATTAAACTTTGGATTAAATTATCAAAATAAAGCAAAAGCGAAGTTGAAAAATATGATTGAAATAATTAGCGTCAGTTCAAATAATACGTTTTGCGTTGTAAATCAACAAGTTTTCATGACAACAAAAACTTTAACAAACAATACCGCGACGACGCGGGGATCGATATACCTCGATTTTTTTTAATGAACAATCAATGAAGAAGTGTGAAAACACCAACAAAGACATTTTTTCATCTTTTAATTTTTGTCAAAACTGTTACTACCCCGTTCATTCCTACCCTTTCCCGCTTTTTGTTGTTTCGACAACGGCCCCTTCAGTCTATAACATTATAGGGTGTTGTTTTCTGCAATAAAAAAATGGCGGCAATTGTGAAGATTTACGATCACGAAATGGATTTTTTGCAATTTAGCAACCAGGAAAGCGTTGTGTCAATGTATTACGTGCACTGAATTTTTATTTTAAAATTTGAAGGTAAAAAACTGCGTGCTATGCATGGTAAAATACGGTATATATCAATGATTTTTTTCAACATTAGTTTCAGACAATTCAGCCGTCATGCACAGTCTTAGTTTTCCTAGCCATTTTGAGTCTAATTGGGATTTTTTAAATCAATAAAATGGCAAACTTGAGCATTTTTTATCAAATAAAATGGACCAAATTAGAATGTTTTTATCAACAAATATTGACACAATATATTTACATCAGGCCTTTTCCTGGCCATTGTGGGGAAAAAATGCAATTCATGTGAAAAGTCCACTGATTTGGGAAAAACTAATTTAATACAAGGGCTGTTTGTAAAACATGCATGCCACCATACGGGCTGTCCGTTGTAGTGGAGCCATAGTGTGAATACGATTTTTGTCACTGTGACCTTGACCTTTGACCTAGTGACCTGAAAATCAATAGGGGTCATCTGCTGGTCACGATCAATGTACCTATGAAGTGTCATGATCCTAGGCAAAAGCGTTCTTGAGTTATCATCCGAAAATCATTTTACTATTTCGGTCACCGTGACCTTGACCTTTGACCTTGTGACCTCAAAATCAATAGGGGTCATCTGCAAGTCATGATCAATCTACCTATGAAGTTTCATGATCCTAGGCGTATGCGTTCTTGAGTTATCATCCAAAAACCATTTTACTATTTCGGGTCACCGTGACCTTGACCTTTGACCTAGTGACCTCAAAATCAATAGGGGTCATCTGCGAGTCATGATCAATCTACCCATGAAGTTTCATGATTCTAGGCGTATGCGTTCTTGAGTTATCATCCGGAAACCATTTTACTATTTCGGGTCACCGTGACCTTGACCTTTGACCTAGTGACCTCAAAATCTATAGGGGTCATCTGCAAGTCATAATCAATCTACTTATGAAGTTTCATGATCCTAGGCATATGCGTTCTTGAGTTATCATTCAAAAACCATTTTACTATTTCTGGTCACCGTGACCTTGACCTTTGACCTAGTGACCTCAAAATCAATAGGGGTCATCTGCGAGTCATGATCAATGTACCTATGAAGTTTCATTATCCTAGGCCCAAGCGTTCTTGAGTTATCGTCTGACAACCACCTGGTGGACGGACCGACAGACCGACCGACCGACATGAGCAAAGCAATATACCCCCTCTTCTTCGAAGGGGGGCATAATAACTCTTTATAATAATTCAAAATCATATTAATTATAGTTATATATTTTGTAAGTTGTTTATGAAATAAATTTGAGATATATTTATAATAAGACAGGTTTTTCTAAAATAATAAAAAAAAAATTTAACTTCTGGAGGGGATTTTTTCTACAAAATGGGGGAAAAATATATACTCTTTCTTGAGAGGAATGGGGCCGAATATCGGCCCCGAAATTGCCATAAAAAAACACTGCCTAGTGTTCATGATAAAATGAAAGCCATGCTATAACCATGTAGTTAAAAGAATTTTTCCCACCTTTCACTTTCTGCTTCCACTCCTTTATTTTCTGGTCACTTGACATGTTGTTGCTTAAAATACTTCCTTTGTGACAGGACAATAAACCAGCATCATTTCCTGATATAAAGAATAAGTAAGTATGTGAGTAACAAAATTGAGCATACAAGTGTGTCCAGTATTATATTTACTAAGGTTGATCTTATATGGATGGAAGATGAACAAAATATTAATAATTAAAAAAAAAAAAATTTTTTTTTTTTTTTTTTGGAAACCTTCCATTGGGAATTTTTAGCTCCCATTTGGGAAAAATATATACTATTTTCCATTGGGAATGGGTCTGGTTACCGGACCCTATTTTTAATGAAAAAAAACCACTGTAACGATCAATCATTCCACCTTTTCTTTAGTCAATAGTCAGTATATTACTTACAAACTCTAAATTTCTGCCCAATATTGACGATATATGTGTGTTCAGAATTTCGTGAACACAGACGTTCTCCATTTTCCGGAAGTAAACACACTCCATAAACTGAAATGAGGGGTATCCCCGTATGTTTCGATTTGACATCCAATTAATACAGGGATATCCCCTTGAACATATTTAAATCGCGTGACACAATATGAGCGCATCGAGCACTGTTCTTATTCAACCAATCGTAAATTAATCCTAAATTTAGATTGATGCAATATGTACCAACTATTTCCTGAAAATCAGTCCTGCCGAAAACGAAAGGAAATTTGTGAGAAACATTAATGTGTATTGGTCAGCATTCAATTTGTTTGATGTACGAAGTCGGTGTTTTGACAGGATTTATAACCTTAGATTGTATAATACATAGGATAAAAGTATCTTTGAAGTTGATTGGGCCATAAAATACAAACGCAGGTGGCGTGAATTTCTGTATGATACATTTTTCACTAGCAATTAGCGACCCCTATCATAAAAACACCATGGTGTGAATGCTGATTAAATCAATAAGTTGCCGATAAATTGCTGATAAGGTGTAAAAAACAACACTGATGCACTCGAGTAGTAGAAGTGGGTTGTTAATTGGGGGCAATAAAGGGATTAGCGATGATAAGTTTTAGCCAGAAAGAGCTCGAAAAGCTAATTTTATTGGGAACTTATAGACCTTACATTGTTTTTAACAAATGTTGAATGTCGGGACAAAACGTCTCATATTGGGATGCCGGGACAAAGAGCCCAAAAGCTGGATTGTCCCGCCGAGATCGGGACGCATGGCATGTATGTGTATTTCATTTATATCCTCATGTCCAAGAATACACTTTTCCAAATACATTCCTAGAGGCATATATGCCAGACATCCCGATCTTGGCGCTTTTGGGGTGTTTGTCCCGGTGTCCCGATGTGACACAATATGTACTGACATTCGTAAAAAACGAAATACGTTCTATTATTTCACAATAAAATTCACTATTCAAGCTCTGTTTGGCTTAATTTACCGTCACTAATCCCTTTACTGCCCCCTATTAACAAACCATAATTATCTACTAGTCGAGTGATCCAGTCTTGTTTTTGACACCATCAGCTATCTATTGGCAAATAATTGATTTCATCGGGCATTCACACCATGTTTTTTTTTAATGATAGGTGTTGCTCATTGCTAGCGATAGATGCATCGTAGTGAATAAAAAAGTGGACTACTTTTGTATTTCATGGCTGAAATCAAGTCCAAATATACTATTACGAGATATTCTGTGTATTATGCCACCTGAGGCTAAAAAACCTGTCAAAACACTAATTTTGTATATCAAACAAATTGAGTGCTGACCGATACACATTGATGTTTCACATAAATTTACTTAAGTCTTTGACAGATTTTCAGAAAATAATTTGTACATATTTCATCAATCTAAATTTAGAGTTAATTGTTGATTGGTTGAATAAAAAACGGTGCTAGATGCGCGCTAGTTGTGGCTACCATAACTTTAAATGTCGCTTTTTATGATTTTTGACTGGCGCGACTTTATAGTTATGGACCAACCCCATTAGGAAAGTCAACCAGAAATTCCCGAAAAGTTGACAGTTACCGTAGGTTTCTACGTATAGCGCGCAGTGTTTTACCTCCAAAATTCAAATTAAAAAGCTGGTGCGCGCTATACATTGATACAACGCTATCCTGGCTGCTAAATTGGTAAAAAATATGTTGTGTAATCGTAAATAATAAAAATGGCCGCCATGTTTTTTTTCCAGAAAACTACCACCCTATAATCAGGGCTCGCGCTGTCGTTCGCCACTTGAGCCATTTGCGAAAATATTGAGAATTTGGCTCACGAAAAATCCAATTTGCGAAAATGCTAAAATCTCGTAAAATTTCATTGAAAACAGCCGCCATTTTAACCCGAAACTGGTTTTCTGTATTTTTCTCTTTGTTCAATGAAAGTATTTGCAATTTGAACAGTGAACAAAAACCGGTCTGCACCTGTATCGAGACATCGCTTGACCTTATTGTTATTGAAGTGCACATGGTAGCTAGCCAATCAAAACTGAGCTCGCTTAAACATGAAATGACGTTGTTGAATGAAACGTAAAAATGGGTGGAGCTATGAATACACAGTTAAAATTGTCGTCTGCAAACAAAATAGCGGCCGGTCGCAAATGTCGTATTTTAAGATTAAAAATGAAAATAAGCGTGACAATAAATTAATTACATCCAAGCTGACTATCAATAAACTGTGATAATTAAATAATTAGTTCTATGTCGTCGATGTTACAACTTTCTGCAGATTTTCGATTGAAATGAAAAGGTGATAATAATTTAATTTGATCGTTTTACTTACAAACTACAGGGTCTTCCCCAGGCCATTTAAGCTCCCCGGGGCGCTTTAAATTTTCCGATCAGTGTATTCTTTAGTAAAAGAAAGTGGAGATTGTCCAAAAAAATCAAGGTTTCCCTATCAGTGTATCAATATTCCCTGTTTTAAAAGAGCACTCGGTACCTACTTTCACAAGAAATCGCCATAAACACCACATGGGGTAATGGATAATCCACTGATAAGAGAATAGCATGGCGCGCGTATCGATTATTCTAACATTACACGGTCATTTAAATGCTGACAAGGATGTATCTGGTAACTTTCCAGTCGTCAAACTGTGAAGTTCATCGTCCAATCAGTTACGCGAATGCTTATGGGGGCGGGGTTAACTATCGACCATTAATATTTTTGATTGACGTCGGGCATGAAGTAAGAGTTTATCGCAGCTTGATTAGCAAGTAGTTGTTCCATTTGAGTAATATAAAACCGGTAATTATTACAGTACACAACATTAAAGACGGTTTCGGGCATCATCATCACACCTTTTTACTGTAAACAAGTGTTAGCTATGACTCATAATTAATACGAGAAATTAAATGCAAGTGGTAAACAATTAATTATTATAGCGGTTACAATTATGTGATAACAATTTATTTAATTCCAGAACATGTATATTTCAACATGTCCATTTATAGAACTGATTCACCTCGTTTTTCTGACATTTATTCGACACGTAATGCGCTTTAACAAATTTTCGTTGAATTAATTACGCACACTTGTAAATGTTTCGTCCGATAATCGATAGTTAGAAGACTGATGATGGCAACCGGCCGTGATCCTCGTGGACAACGTGAATTTCATGCATAATTCCGTCAAAACATTTATTTGACTCGTAAAGTGTGTAAACAAATTATCGCTGAATTTATAACGCAACGGTTAATATTTGTTGAAATCTCAAATGGGAATAATTAAATTTGTAATCCGAAACCCATTACCGT
Source organism: Dreissena polymorpha (assembly GCF_020536995.1). Lineage (NCBI taxonomy): Eukaryota > Metazoa > Mollusca > Bivalvia > Myida > Dreissenidae > Dreissena > Dreissena polymorpha. The sequence goes on along the minus strand of NC_068355.1, from coordinate 38,905,752 downwards.
AAGTCGATGCTAACGCGTTTTTAATCCGAAACACACTTCCGAATGTAAATGTTACCGCAACGTTAAATATTTTTGCTTCAAATTAGCAGTGCAAATTTATTTTGTGTCGAATCTTTTTCTCAATTAAAAAGAGCGCGAAAATTATGCAGCATGTACAACGTCGCGTCTACTGCATACAAATGACGTGTATTTAGCGTTTTAACAAGCACACAACAGGTCAGGGGATTGACGCATATTCAGAGGCAATATTTCATCAAATCTGTAAATAGTCACTTAAAAAATGACAAGGTTTGTGTTAAAGAAATAACTGAAAGCTTTTATCGTAAATATTTACCAGAAAGAGATTGATAAAAACGGAATAAACGGGATTATCGGGTAATAAATAGAAACTTGAAAAATAGTAAGTATACAGTAATAGAGTCGGGTTGAAACGGATGTATTGGGGAATCGTTCGAGTCGGGATTTTACCATCTGTGCGGAAAAGTTTTAAAACAATTAAACAATATAAAAAAAATATTTTTTTAAATGACTGGGGGATTTTATTGAAGAGTCATAGCGCACCAAATGACGTCTTTTGACGCTGTTTTACTTTGAGTTATAACGCACCACAGAACGTGAATTGACACGTTAAATTTAAAAAAAAATCAACGTCGGAAGGCACTGAAACTATGCTAACTAACAGCGGCGTATTTGAATCAAAGGAAAACGTGAAAAACATGCGCGGTTTAATTTAAGTATAGTATAATCGTACAGACTGAGGGGCCATTGTCGAAACAACAAGAAGTCGCTACTGGTAGATATGAATGCGGTAGAAAAAGTTTTGGTCGAAAATAAATTTGTTTGAATAAACTTGCGGACATTTCTTTGTTTGTGTTTTTACACTTCTTTATTGATGAATTCCGATAGGGATTGTTGTTGACAGTCCGGAGAGCAGGCAAGGGTAGGTGTGAACGAGGTCTTTTTTGTGGGTAACGGTAGGTGTGAAAGGGGGTCATTTTGCACTTCGTAATTGGCAGATGTTATTGAGTAATATGTGCCACGACTTGTTAAGACGCTAATTGACATTTGAGACACTAATTGACACTTGAGAACGTGAAGATATGCAATTGCATTTTGTGTTTATAATATTGAACGTTCAACAGTGGTGTACCTCAACAACTGTATCTCTGTCTCCCATGCGACATTCAAATTTACTGGTAATGCCCATGCTTTCCCCGAGGAAAAATCACACGATGTACACTTATTCTAATTTTCTCACGTTTTTCACGAAATGCACGTGGACTGTTAATCTTTTGCTAGAAACTTACAAAATTGTCAGAAAAGTATAGTGCTATGCAACCCATGCTCCTAGTCATAATGACGCTTCCTATTTTGAATGCTTAATTAAGCTTTCCAATGCCCCAGATTATTGGATTGTGCAATAGTAAAATGGCGGCCATTTTCGGTCCGATTTGGTGGTTTGTCTTTAAATATTTTTGTTCTCCATTTTTGCATTTAAAAAACAGCCTGCGCGCTATACACGGGAGCGCGCTATACGTGGAAACCTACGGTAACAAAGACCGGTCCAAAACAGCTTATAAATGCAGTTATTGGCCCAAATCAACCACTTGATCAGAAATATAAATTGACATTTTATACATTTAACTGATATATTCTTTCACAAAATACTATCTTAAACATTTAAAATTTATCTATTCTGCTCTTACATATCGAGAAAAACAGCGATGTGACAGACTTTCTTGAAATGCTAATCTCCCGAGATTTCACGGTCATATGTTATTTCTATTTTTAGTAACATACCATGCGCTCAAGTGTTTTAAAATTCAGAATGACATTTCCCAGTATTTTAGATTATTCTGGCTTGTTTTGTAAACAAATTGTAGTGTAAATACAAACTAAAAGTAAATATTATTTAAAACTACCTGATTCACACTGAAATCAGTCTTATAATCCACCAGACGTAAGTTGTTAATCCCAAATAATAGATTTCAGAAAACGAACGTAATGTTTACAATTTCAGCAAAAAATGTCAAGGTCGATCTGAAAGTATCCAAATGAAAACTCCTCACGTGACAAAGCAACAATGATGTCAAAATTGTAAATTTTAGACTGCTGAGAGTTATTTTCATCTATTGTAAGATGCATTTGAAACATTTGAACCTTAAAATATTCCCCGATGCAGTAATTTATATTCATTCACCAATATATGTAGAAATGTATCCAAGAAAATAAGCTTTCTTTGATTTATAGCGTGACATACAGTGTCCGACAAATTTCTTATTTTTCAGGTAGCCCACTGGACTACCAATAAAAATAGTTGGTAGCCCATAAAATTTTCCTACAAAATGATAAGAGGCAGGTTTTCATCTTTGTTTTATTTCTTCATTTACATATACATAATATGTATACATACATATACATAAAACAGCAAGTAATCTGATGTACACAGTCAATATCGTAAATTAATGTTACAGTACAGGCACCGTGTACTTAAATGTAAATGTACCAAAGAAAATCCTATACTACATGTAGATATTACATGTATGTGTACTTAAATTCGGACAGCACGTTAAGTCGTAAACGTAAATAAAGCGTTTAGATGATCAATACGATTGACTCGTATGGTGTTAATCAATGCAATTGCCCTTTTTAACAACAAATACCGAGTTTCAAGAAATCAAGAGTATTAAATCATTTATTTACTTGTGTCCGACTTTAAGTACTGTCCGAATTTACGTAATGCATCCGTATGTTACGACACTTGTGTGCAGTAAGTATACAATACAATAATGAAGGAACTGATACAGCGTAACGGTAACGATACAACGTGTTTACATGATATTTTATTAAGAGAAAATGTCAATGCTAAATAATTCGCGAGATACCCCGGTACTTTAGTTGAAATTCACAACGAAACTTTTAATGGAAATTAAATTATCTCAATGCTGTACCCGCTACGAAATTTTTATTTACAAATAAATACACCAACGCCAATTTTCGCGCGCTTTTTATCAGGACAAAGAAATTCATTTCTTACATGTAGAATTTTGTAACCTAAAATAGCTGTACACAACGCGTGCAAACCGTGGCAGGTTATTTACGCGTGTTGCAATACAACGGTCCTGATTGGGAGCTTATTTCATCATATCTTTAAATAGAACCATATTTTTTTATGCCGAAATTCATTTGACATTTAAGAAAATTTCAAACGTTTGTGTTTATGACTCTTATCGTCTATATTACCCACCCATAATTTGGTTTAAAAAATATAGATCGGGCATATATGGGATTATTGATTAACAGTCGATTAATCCAATTAATAATTGACAATGCAAACTAATTAGCAGGTGTAAACCGCGTTCACAAAGTTGTCATTAATATTCATTTTCGGTTTCGTTACTGTTTTGAAGAATCCGCTATTGTTTTGACAATGCAAACTAATTAGCAGGTGTTGCATCATGTGCGCCAACTTTTTTTTTTAATCAGAGTTTATTTACAGGTCCTACCAGCCTCTTCACGAGGTCTTTGAGGTCCGACCTGCATGTGCGCCAACTATCCAACCGGCTCGCATTATATTATTAGCATACGACAAATGTTGATTCTGATTGGATGATTAAAATACACTGTTACTGTTTAAGACATTACCGCAAGTGATCGGTGACTGATTAGATAATTGATTGCACTTATCGGATTATAAGCAATACACAGTGTACAAACACATGGTCAGCGTGTTTATTCTACGTATGTCTGTCAATAATACGGGCTACCGCTCTTATAGATTTATAGTATCCCGGCGGGCGTCAGCTGGAAAATTTCAGTAGCCCGATGAAAAATTTCGGTAGCCCCCGGGCTCCGGGCAATGAATTTGTCGGACACTGACATAAATATGTTACGACTCTGGTTGACTTTCGATACTGGGTTAGCTTCAGCGTACAGGTCTGTCAATACTATATAAACTGTACGCTGAAGTTTCTTTAGCTAGATGCGCGAACATCGCGTTGAACGATTACTCATGCTTCTGTCTCAAATGAATGTCAAACAGGGGTATGTGCCACATTTCACATTATGGATTCATTGGCAAAATGCACATGTGTGTTTACTTCTGGAAAATGGAGAACATCTGTGTTAATGAAATTCTTATACACATTTTTCGTCAATATTTGCCAGACCAGAAATGATGAGGTTTTGTAATTTGTATAATGATTACTGGCTACAGTAAAAGGTGGCATGATTGATCGTTTTTTACGTGTCCTACTTTTTCGTCAAATGTCCCGACATTTTTTATGAAATGTTCCGATTTGGACCTGAAAAATTCTGGCATGTATGCTAGAGGACGCCTGAATATTCAACAACAAGCATTGAATAGAATACACCAAACAATATCAAAATTATTTATTTGAAAGTAAAACAACCTTAAGGTCACCTTTCATTAATTAATATTATAATTTATTATAATAACATCGTAAGGTAAAAATAAGAAACCAATTAGTGACCATGTAATTCGACGTCCTACCTGAAAGTTTTTAGACGACCTTCTAAACAGATATCATTTACAATAACTGAGTAACTTAAATTTCTATTAAATGCGAGAATTTCTTAATCATAAGTTCACTGAACTATAATACAAACTTCTTTAATCTTCCTCTGTATGAATCACCGGAAGCCAACATAAGCGACCATGTTGATTTTCAATCTGACGGTCTTTACCGGATAACCCTCAAGAAAACGGTAACGACTCGACGCCTTGCAACGGTTCGCCCCTTCAATTACTCTTCCCTTATATAATAATGACTCGCCCCTTATTAAATAATGACTCATTCTATATAGAATAATGACTCATCTTTAGTTCATAACGACATACCTCATTGTGTTATTGGAATATTGTGAACGAATAAGTATAATGTAATTCGAATGATTTTTTAAACAAGAATGGTGTAATATGTTAATGTTTATAAATTAACATTATAAATTACTTTGGTCTGAACAAATGTGTGATAGAAAAATTACAGTGTTTTTTGTTTACCATCACCATTTACATTCTTTAATGTGAAAAAACAAGTACTAATATAGAAGTTACCATGCAAACAAACTGAAAATGATCGTTAGATACAATTGTAATTGTATCTTGCAAAATTATGCCTTTATATGCAGCCTTAAACGAACTGTATAGGCGTTTTTAAATCTTAAATTCTCCAGACGTTTTTTTCTTGAACTACATAGTCCGAACAGTTTTGTTCCTTTTACGATTCTGTATCATATTTTACCCTTTGTTATACTTACAGATATAAAAATGTTCAAGTTAGAATTCATTAGGCGTGTTCTTTTTTTAATGTACCTTGCAACAATTTTTTTTCTGAAATTATAAATAGAGAACAAATGTGTTGATTTTTAAACGCCATTTACATGTATGCGTCCTTTTTTCAGGAGATAAAGTTAATGTTTTTGCGGAAAGAAGTGCAAATGCAAGAATCGACTGCACAAACATTACAAGCCATGATGTGATGGCTCTTTATAGAAGTTGGGGTATTTATATGATGTAACACTATAATAATACAGCATATGTTTTCAATCTTTTCTGATATATTTCGCATAAATAGGTTTTTCAATTTTTTTTTACAAATTGACAACATTTTCTTTCTGTTAATCATTAAACAGAACAGAACAGAACAGACCGTTTATTAAGACTTATACATATAAGTACATCGTCTTTAATGCATATAATTATAAATAAAGTAATATCACGTATCAGTATACTATAGTAAGTAACCAAATTAATATAATCATGTATATATGTTAGTAAGTTAAATGACATTTCAGAACTAAATTCAATGAAATGACATTTGTAGACAAAATAAGAACAGAGAACGATAACGATTTTGACAAGGAGAAACATAATAATTTTAAAGGCAGTAAGGACAAACTATTACAAATAATATCAGTTACTGCAAAGTGATACAAACACTTCTTACAAGCAAGTCAAACTATTAATTCAAGTAGTGGTATTTAAAATAGCATTTCGTACAGTTAATGCTTCCTTTACATATTTACATACGTTTAATATTTCAAATTTACAAGTTGATGTCAATAAACTATGGAACTTAACAACCGAAGGATTCATGAAATAAAAACGTTTAATGAATTTTTTCCGTAGAAAACGGTAACATAAACAAACACAAATAAAATGGAATTCATCCTCTATGTCCCGTTGATTACAACAAAGGCAATACCGTTCTTCAATTAAAACAATTGCATATTCATAGACTTCACATGGCTCCAAATGTATTGACCGAACCTGTGAGGCTCCTGGAGAACCTGTTTGGACAGGTGGAGGCTCTACAGAAAACCAAACAATTCATCCTTGTCTCCGGAATCAAAGTGAAGCGGCGATCAAGAAAAAGATCCAAATGCACATGGGCATAACTATACATGCTTTGTTTCATTTGCCTTTGCGTGAATGTACATAAACTGTCTTAGGGAGCGCAAGTAAATACTGTACCATACACTCGTACGTAAAAGTTCGGGATCAGGTCGCATTATCATTACAGTATCAAAGGGATTCTGGATTTTTGGAGGCATGTCCAACTGAAAATAACAGCTCCAATCCATCCAAATACCAGAAAGTCAAAATAAGTCGGAAAATAACGAAATACCAACTAGGAATTGCAAAATTTGTATTATTATGTTCGCGAACAATTCGAAACAGCTGCGAACTTAAATGCAAATGCATGTGATTATTTCTGATTACTATACTAGACTCATATTCAATCGACTTTGACATTTGCCCCCAAATCACTGGGATATTAGTCATCCGTTTACATTCGTCGCAGCCACGGCACATTGGCTTTTTTCCCTCACAGGTACCCATTTATGCTCCTGGGTGGAGAGAAGCAAGCGTGGGATTAATTTTTTTTCTCAGGAAAATCCCGTGGTCTGAGCGGGATTTTGAACTTATCACACCATTGATGAAAAGCAACATTACCACTAATTAACAAGACGCATTTAAAACAAACACGAGGAATCGAACACTGGGGCTCTATTTGTTTAGAATACTAATTACCTGGACGCATTGCAAAGGTTAACAACCGGCGATAATAATTATCCAGGAAACTTCAACCTGATCACCACCGCTCATTCACCGAAGCAAAACATCCGTGCAGAGCTGACTCTAAGTTGCTATTATACAGAATCATAAACTGTATGGCTGATATCCATGCCGCGCTTTATTTACATCTTATGACAAAAACTATTCATACGAATATGTTCTTATCTTTCTACGTTCCACATGAAACCCAGCACGTGAGAGAAGACAGAGCAGGTAAGCACACAAAAGATTGCACGTGGGAACGTTAACGATTGTATCACACATTCCCATCAGTCCAGCTATTACTCTGGCGACCATTTGCATTAAGCCGGTTATCGATACGACAGTAGTTGATACTTACTATTGACTGGTGTTGTGACTTTTTTATTTGGAAAAAATCGTTTAAATTTACTCTTTTTTTTAAATTAAATTTAAGTTTCGAATTTCCATCTAGAAAAAGGTAGATAATTAGGATGAGCTAAATCTAGCCAAAAATATAATAAGATTTACATACATTTTTGTTTTTATTTTAAAGATGAAACAATTACCTACATATTGCAAATAAAACATATGTGTTTTAAAATGTTAACTAATATTTCGAATAAGAATTCAATAAAAAAAGAGACTGGACAACTGACACTTGCTATACACAGGACGTGGGGAAAATAATTCCGACATCACCTCCTTGAAATAGTACTCAAAAGAATAAAACGTAAAAATAATTTTTCTTTTAAATGTTAATTAATTAATGAACATTTTTTTGTATCTTGAAATTTTAAAATTTGTCGAAAAGTAATTTGTTTTAGGTATAGAAAAATCCGGTTAACTTCAGCACACCGGTTTGACACAAGTGACCTTGACCGCTCGTAAAAGCAAAAGTTTAGTCCGGAGACTAAGGAAAAGGTTTTTATTTAGTTGTTAAATTTAAAGCTCTGTCATGTAAAACTATGAGTATAAACAATGAGAATTATAATTAAATTTCATATCTATAACGCATTTTTTGTTAAATCTTGATTAATTAATATACTTTTCATAGGCGGATAAACTGCCTACGAACTGCCGATCGTTCGGACATTGACCTGTAGCCTACATCATAGGTTAAAATACACTAATTCCAATTCTCTTAAAACTGCAAACTTTCAAAGCATTTCTCTTGTCTTTCCTTTATATCAAATTTTGCAATTCTGGTGGTATCATTTTAAAGATGAATCTGTCCTCATCAATTACAGGGTTGTTTTAGGCCACGACTTTTATATTTCTTGGTTTACAAAACCGCCGACCCTAATTTTTGGAAAATGGGAAAAAAAATAAAATCGGAAAATCGTCTTTTTTTTAAATATTTTATTCCCGACTGCACTGCAAAACGAGCGAAACGAGAAAAAAAATCGATCTGGTTTGAGTACGGTTGCGAATAAAATCAAGTACGTACAATCACCGATTGGTTCACATATATTGCAGAGATCGGGATATTTTTCAATGTGACACATTATGTACCAGTCCTTTTATGGGCACTTCTCAAAATTTATTTCGGGTAAAAATTACAGACAATAAGAAAATCAGCGTCAGTAAAATGTCGACCCCCATCAAAATTTATTTCCGAGTCTGTGACGCAACTATATTGTTTAACATGTTAATTATATTAAACAAACCCGATATTATAGTAGATAAAAAGTATTTGATAATTAGTATAAATAATCCAATAAAACACTGCCATTATTTACGATATATGTGTTTAGGAATTTTGTTTCAATGCTTAGGGCCGAGTAATTTCGGCAAATCGGAACTCAACTTGCGTAAAACACTTGCTCAATTAACAGTTAAACTCCGCCTCCGTTCTCTGCAAAAGATTCGAAGGCGGAGCTATGCACGTGCTTTTATTAAATTGGAGGATTGCAATTGAGAAACAAACACACGATTGGTTCGGCATGTTGATTGCTAGACAAAGGAAGCCAATTTTTTCGGCGCGAAATTTGTCGCTTTATTGCTTCCGACAGAAAGCGGCTTTCCTTTGATGACGTCAAACTGTCAATTCACACAGGCTGCACATTTTCGGAAGACTTTAACTGACTCCTTGTTTACAATTCCAGTAAACAAAAACACTTGCTAACATTAAACTTTGGATTAAATTATCAAAATAAAGCAAAAGCGAAGTTGACAAATATGATTAAATTAATTCGCGTCAGTTCAAATAAGACGTTTTGCTTTGTAAATCAACGAGTTTTCATGACAACAACAACTTTGACAAACATTACCGCGACGACGCATGGATCGATCTACCTCGATTTTTTTTCATGCACGATCTCATAAGTCGAGTAAGAGCAAACACATACCAGGTAATTTGTGTATGAGTAGTTTATCTTATATAAGATTTATGCAACGGGCATCGCATTGCGTAATGGTGCGCATCGAATTATGGAAATGAAGCGCAGTTTTTCGTTTTAATGGGAGAAGAACGCATGTCATGTAACGGAGTGTTTAAAATTGCCTGATGTTACAAAAGGTGCTTTTAGGACTCATTTCATTTGAAGATATAGATGTGTTTTATTGCATAATTTGATTTTTTGTCTCTGTGTTAAGGTTATAAAAGATATGTTGTCTTTGTTCTGATGTTATTAGTATTAACTTTTTTTTCCAATGATGTTTTTTTTTTTTTTTTTTTTTTTCGACCGCCCGATGGACCATTTTCAAAATAATTTTTGTAAACCAATAAAAAAAAAAGTCGTGGCCTTACCTTATTTAACAGACGGCATCATGCCGAATATCTGCGTCTTTCCCCAGCAATATAGGCTGGTTTTTTAGCTCACCTGATTGCTCAGGTGAGCTTTTGTGACCGGTCTTTGTCCGTCTTCCGTCCGTCGTCCACAATTGGTTTGTAAATACTCTAGAGGCCACATTTCATGTCCGATCTTCATGAAACTTGGTCAGAATATTTGTCCCAATGATATCTCGATCAAGTTCAAAACTGGGTCATGCTGGGTCAAAAACTAGGTCACTTGGTCAAAAAAAAGAAAAACCTTGTAAACACTGTAGAAAACACATTTCATGCCCAATCTTCATGTAACTTTGTAAAAATGTTTGCCTTAATGATATGTTGGTCAAGTTCAAAAGTGGTTCCAGTCCGTTGAAAAACATGGCCGCCAGTGGGCGGGGCAGTTTTCCTTCTTTGGCTATAGAGAAACCTTGTAAACACTCTAGAAGTCACAATTTGTGCCCAATCATCATGAAAGTTGGTCAAAACATTGGTTTTATTGATATCTCAAACGAGTTCGAAAATGGTCCAGATCGGTGAAAAAACATGGCCGCCAGTGGGCGGGGCATTTTTCTCTATATGTATATAGTGAAAATGTGAACACTCTAGAAGTCACATTTTTGGCCCAATTTTCATGAAATTTGGTCAGAACATTTGTTTCCTTGATATGAGAGTTGAGTTTGAAAATGGTTGCGGTCAGTTGAATAACATGGCTGCCGGGAGGGGGGGCAGTTTAAAGATAGCAACTTGATATTTGGCATGCATGTGTATCTCATAGAGCTGCACACTTTGAGTGGTGAAAGGTCAAGGTCATCCTTCAAGGTCAAAGGTCAAAAAAACAAATCCAAGGGAAGTAACAATCTTTAAAAGGAGATAATTTCTATTTATCATTTGGCAGGTACAGATCATTTTTACAAGTAATATTTTTTAAATGGATATAAACAAAAACAAGAAATGGCGCGGCAGAGGCAGACACGTATCCCCACGGCGCATGTTTGACCCAGGGGTGCCCCAGGGTTGGTAATGGGGCCATGCATAGTTGAGATTGACCGTATTGTCATAAGACAAGTTCAGTATCAAGTAGAAGTGAATCCGTGTAAAAATGAAGAAGTTGTAGTAAAAGGCAATTTTGGGTGGGTGTGGCCTATGTGGGCGGGCGCCCCAGGGTTGGTAATGGGGCCATGCATAGTTGAGATTGACCGTATTGTCATAAGAGAAGTTCAGTATCAATAAAAGTGAATCGGTGTAGAAATGAAGAAATTATAGTAAAATGCAATTTTGGGTGGGTGTGGTCTATGTGGGCGGGGCTCCCCAGGGTTGGTAATGGGGCCATGCATAGCTGAGATTGACCGTATTGTCATAAGAGAGGTTCAGTATCAATTTGAAGTGAATCGGTGTAGAAATGAAGAAATTATAGTAAAAGGCAATTTTGAGTGGGTGTGGTCTATGTGGGCGGGGGGCCCCAGGGTTGGTAATAGGGACATGCATAGTTGAGATTGACCGTATTGTCATTAGAGAGGTTCAGTATCAATTTGAAGTGAATCGGTGTAGAAATGAAGAAATTATAGTAAAAGGCAATTTTGGGTGGGTGTGGTCTATGTGGGCGGGGCACCCAGGGTTGGTAATAGGGCCATGCATAGTTGAGATTGACCGTATTGTCACAAGAGAGGTTCAGTATCAATTTGAAGTGAATCGGTGTAGAAATGAAGAAATTATAGTATAAGGCAATTTTGGGTGGGTGTGGTCTATATGGGCGGGACGCCCCAGGGTTGTTAATGGGGCCATGCATAGTTGAGATTGACCGTATTGTCATAAGAGAGGTTCAGTATCAATTTGATGTGAATCGGTGTAGAAATGAAGAAATTATAGTAAAAGGCCATTTTGGGTGGGCGCGGTCTATGTGGGCGGGGCGCCCCAGGTTTGGAAATGGGGCCATGCATAGTTGAGATTGACTGTATTGTCATAAGAGAGGTTCACTATCAATTTAAAGTAAATCGGTGTAGAAATGAAGAAGTTATAGTAAAAGGCAATTTTGGGTGGGTGTGGCCTATGTGGGCGGGGCGCCCCAGGGTTGGTAATGGGGCCATGCATAGTTGAGATTGACCGTATTGTCATAAGAGAAGTTCAGTATCAATTTGAAGTGAATCAGTGTAGAAATGAAGAAATTCTAGTAAAAGGCAATTTTGGATGGGTGTGGTCTATGTGGGCGGGGCACCCCATGGTTGGTAATGGGGCCATGCATAGCTCATATTGACTGTATTGTCATAAGAGAAGTTCAGTATCAATTAGAAGTGAATCGGTGTAAAAATGAAGAAGTTATAGTAAAAGGCAATTATTGGTGGGTGTGGCCTATGTGGGCGGGGCGCCCCAGGGTTGGTAATGGGGCCATGCATAGTTGAGATTGACCGTATTGTCATAAGAGAAGTTCAGTATCAATTTGAAGTGAATCAGTGTAGAAATGAAGAAATTCTAGTAAAAGGTTATTTTGGATGGGTGTGGTCTATGAAGGCGGGGCGCCACAGGGTTGGTAATGGGGCCATGCATTGCTGAGATTGACCGTATTGTCATAAGAGAGGTTCAGTATCAATTTGAAGTGAATCGGTGTAGAAATGAAGAAATTATAGTAAAAGGCAATTTTGGGTGGGTGTGGTCTATGTGGGCGGGGCACCCCAGGGTTGGTAATAGGGCCATGCATAGTTGAGATTGACCGTATTGTCATTAGAGAGGTTCAGTATCAATTTGAAGTGAATTGGTGTAGAAATGAAGAAATTATAGTAAAAGGCAATTTTGGGTGGGTGTGGTCTATGTGAGCGGGGCGCCCAGGGTTGGTAATAGGGCCATGCATAGTTGAGATTGACCGTATTGTCACAAGAGAGGTTCAGTATCAATTTGAAGTGAATCGGTGTAGAAATGAAGAAATTATAGTAAACTAGAAATGGCGCGGCAGAGGCCGACGCGTATCCCCACGCCGAATGTTTGACCTAGGTGTGCCCCAGGGTTGGTAATGGGGCCATGCATAGCTGAGATTGACCGTATTGTCATAAGAGAAGTTCATCATCAATTAGAAGTGAATTGGTGTAGAAATGAAGAAGTTATAGTAAAAGGCAATTTTGGGTGGGTGTGACATATGTGGGCAGGGCGCCCCAGGGTTGGTAATGGGGCCATGCATAGTTGAGATTGACCGTATTGTCATAAGAGAGGTTCAGTATCAATTTGAAGTGAATCGGTGTAGAAATGAAGAAATTATAGTAAAAGGCAATTTTGGGTGGGTGTGGTCTATGTGGGCGGGGCGCCCCAGGGTTGGTAATGGGGCCATGCATAGTTGAGATTGACTGTATTGTCATAAGAGAAGTTCAATATCAATTTGAAGTGAATCGGTGTAGAAATGAAGAAATTATAGTAAAGGCAATTTTGGGTGGGTGTGGTCTATGTGGGCGGGGCCCCAGGGTTGGTTATGGGAACATGCATAGTTGAGATTGACCCTAATGTCATAAGAGAAGTTCAGTATCAATTTGAAGTGAATCCGTGTAGAAATGAAAAAATTATAGTAAATGGAATTTTTTGGTGGGTGTGGCCTATGTGGGCGGGCGCCCCAGGGTTGGGATTGGGGCCATGCATAGTTGAGATTGACCCTAATGTCATAACAAAAGTTCAGTATCAATTTGAAGTGAATCCGTGTAGAAATGAAAAAATTATAGTAAATGGAAATTTTTGGTGGGTGTGGCCTATGTGGGCGGGGCGCCCCAGGGTTGGGAATGGGGCCATGCATGGTTGAGATTGACCGTATTGTCATAGGTGAGGTCCAGTATCAATTTGAAGTGAATCGGTGTAGAAATAAAGAAGTAAATGTAAAATAACCTAAAAAAATGAGTGATAATTTCTGACGCGGCCCCACCCCAACCCCTATAACTTTTGACCCAGGGGTCAGATCAAAATTCCAAATAGTGCAGGGTCGCACATATGCTCATAGCTACCATGTGTGTAAATTTCAAGGTTCTAGTGCTTTTAGTGTAGGAGGAGATAGTGGCCAGGACGGACGGACAGACGGACGGACAGACGGACGGACGGCGGAGATCACCACAATATCCCCACCTTTTTTCAAAAAGCGTGGGGATAAAGACAATTTTGGGTGGGTTGGTATGGTCTATGTGGGCGGGATGCCCCAGGGTTAGTAATGGGGCCATGCATAGTTGAGATTGACCGTATTGTCATAAGAGAGGTTCAGTATCAATTTGAAGTGAATCGGTATAGAAATGAAGAAATTATAGTATAAGGCAATTTTGGGTGGGCACGGTCTATGTGGGCGGGGCGCCCCAGGGTTGGTAATGGGGCCATGCATAGTTGAGATTGACCGTATTGTCATAAGAGAGGTTCACTATCAATTTGAAGTGAATCGGTGTAGAAATGAAGAAGTTAATGTAAAATAACCTAAAAAATGAGTGAAAATCTCTGACCCCGCCCCACCCCAACCCCCATAACTTTTGACCCAGGGGTCAGATCAAAATTCCCAATAGTGCAGGGTCACACATATGCTCATAGCTACCATGTGTGTAAGTTTCAAGGTTGTAGTGCTAATAGTGTAGGAGGAGATAGTGGCCAGGACTGACAGACAGACAGACAGATGGCGGAGATAACCACAATATCCCCACGCTTTTCAAAAAGCGTGGGGATAACAAAAATATTAAAATCAAAGCGGCGCAGTAGGGGGCATTGTGTTTCTGACAAACACATTTCTTGTTTTTAATACATATTGTAAATTATCCAAAATGAAACTAAAACATTGCTATTGTAAATTGAATTTCTAGCAAAAGTACTCTCACTTGTGGGTAAGTTTTTAAAACTGGAAAAGAAACTAACTAAGAAATATATGCGTATAAAAGAGATTCATTACAAGGGAATATGTAAATTACTGCTAGACTTCTCAGTTTTCAGATAACACTTTTGTCTTAAGATTATTTCGCAATCAACACTTTCTGTCTTTATTTGATGAAAAGCTAGATTGACAATAGACAAGTGAATTATTTTCTAAAACATAAATTTATTTGTGGTTACACATGTAGGTATTCAGTTTATTTGGTGTATTTATTGCATGAAAGGAAGGATCTGATTAAAAATCAATACTGAACACAGTGCTACAGGCGGCATTTCAGTTTTACTGAAATTGCATGATTTAGTCATAGATACTCATGTTAGTTTAATTCCACTTCACAAAGGAAACAGTGCGCATAAAAGTGCCCATACAAATTGATCCATCTACCCTTTTTAAATCCTGGCTGGAGCACTAAGTTTTTTTTCAATATTCATGTAACAATTCAAGTGCACTCCACTTTCAAATTGCTGTTTGATATTTGGATTGAAACTATTTTTTAAGGTCCCAGAATGAGTGACAAGAAAGAGGATCACGTGTTGACAATGAAGACAGTTAATCCTCGAGCTGTTGAGATGGAATATGCCGTACGAGGACCCATTGTGACACGATCAGTTGAAATCACCAAAGAACTAGCAGCTGGAGTACAAATGCCATTCAGCAGTGTGGTAAGTTAATAGACCTAAAAACGCAGGAAACATAATCGTTCTGTGCATTCGCATTACAAGTTTGAAAACAGCAGATGATTTTTTTAATTAAACACTTTTAACACAACACATAAAATGTTCAAAATTGCTTGATTATTTAACTATGGATTTCGTCAAAATTAGGAATACAAACACTGTCGCACAATATCATATGTTAACAGTCGTAAAAATTAATTTGTAATTTAATAACTTAAAAAAACGTAAATTTTCTACCTTTATTTTTAAGTCAGGATATATGCTGAATATCATTTTTAGCTCACCTGTCACGAAGTGACATGGTGAGCTTATGTGACCGTGTGATGTCCGGCGTCCGCTGTGCGTGCTTGTGAGCGTGCGTGTGTCCGTCAACAATTTGTTTGTGTAGACAGTAGAGGTCACAGTTTTCATCCAATCTTTATGAAATTTGGTCAGAATGTTTATCTTGATGAAATCTGGGTTGGGATTGTATTTGGGTCATCTGGTGTCAAAAACTTGGTCACTCGGTCAAATAATAGAAAAAACCTTGTGTAGACAATAGAGGTCACAGTTTTCATCCAACCTTTATGAAATTTGGTCAGAATGTTTATCTTGATGAAATCTGGGTTGGGATTGTATTTGGGTCATCTGGGGTCAAAAACTAGGTCACTAGGTCAAATAATAGAAAAACCTTGTGTAGACAATAGAGGTCACAGTTTTCATCCAATCTTTTTGAAATTTGGTCAGAATGTTTATCTTGATGAAATCTGGGTTGTGATTGTATTTGGGTCATCTGGGGTCAAAAACTAGGTCACTAGGTCAAATAATAGAAAAACCTTGTGTAGACAATAGAGGTCACAGTTTTCAACCAATCTTTATGAAATTTGGTCAGAATATTTATCTTGATGAAATCTTGGTTTGGATTGTATTTGGGTCATCTGGGGTCAAAAACTAGGTCACTAGGTCAAATAATAGAAAAACCTTGTGTAGACAGTAGAGGTCACAGTTTTCATCCAATTTTTATGAAAATTGGTCAGAATGTTTATCTTGATGTAATCTGGGTTGTGATTGTATTTGGGTCATCTGGGGTCAAAAACTAGGTCACTAGGTCAAATAATAGAAAAACCTTGTGTAGACAATAGAGGTCACAGTTTTCAACCAATCTTTATGAAATTTGGTCAGAATATTTATCTTGATGAAATCTTGGTTGGGATTGTATTTGGGTCATCTGGGGTCAAAAACTAGGTCACTAGGTCAAATAATAGAAAAACCTTGTGTAGACAGTAGAGGTCACAGTTTTCATCCAATTTTTATGAAAATTGGTCAGAATGTTTATCTTGATGAAATCTGGGTTGTGATTGTATTTGGGTCATCTGGGGTCAAAAACTAGGTCACTAGGTCAAATCATAGAAAAACCTCGTGTAGACAATAGAGGTCATAGTTTTCATCTGATCTTAATGAAATATGGTCAGAATGTTTATCTTGATAATATCTGATTTGGGATCGAATATGGATCATCTGGTGTTAAAAATTAGGTCAACGGGCTAATTCTTGTTAAACCTTGTGTAGATGAAAGAGGTCATAGTTTTCGCCACGTCTTAATGAAATTTTGTCAGAATGTATTAATTGATGAAATCTGGCTTGGGATTGTATATGGGTCTGATAGAATTTAAGTTGATGTAGCAAGGATAGCCTCAGGGTACCAATTCTCGAACGATTTTTTGCCGATTTTATTTAATTTGTCAAACTAATTCAAGTTTTTAGCTCCACTGGCCAGAGGCCAGTGGGGCTTATGTCATGGTCCTGTGTCCGTTGTGCGTGCGTCCGTGCGTGCTTTAACTTTTTCTTTAAACATCTTCTTCTCCTAAACTACTGGTCCAATTCTGATGAAATTTCTCATGAATGTTCCTGGGGTGAACCTCTTTCAAATTTGTTAAAATTATTCCCCTGCGGTCAAATTTGACCCTGCCCCGGGGGGTCAAAAAATTGAAAATTTGCTTATATAAGGCCTATTTTGTGAAAACTTAAAAAATCTTCACGTCCATAACCGTTGGGCCTAGGGCTATCAAATTTGGTATGTAGTGACATCTTATAGTCCTCTACCAAGTTTGTTCAAATTATGGCCCTGGGGTCAAATTTGACCCTGCCCCGGGGGGTCAAAAAATTGAAAAACTGCTTATATAAGGCCTATTTTGTAAAAACTTTAAAAATTTCTCATCCATAACCATTGGGCCTAGGGCTACCAAATGTGGTATGTAGTGACATCTTATAGTCCTCTACCAAGTTTCTTCAAATTATGCCCCTGGGGTCAAATTTGACCCTGCCCCAGGGGGTCAAAAAATTGAAAATTTGCTTATATAAGGCCTATTTTGTGCAAACTTTAAAAATCTTCTTGTCCATAACCGTATGGCATAGGGCTTCCAAATGGTATGACATCTAATAGTCCTCTACCAAGTTTGTTCAAATTAAGCCCCTCTGATCAAATTTGATTGTTCCCCAGGGGTCACAAAATTGAACACATGCTTATATTGGACCCATTTTGTGCAAACTTTAAAAATCTTTTGTCCATAACCATTGGGCCTATTTCTACCAAATTCGGTATTTAGTGACATCTAATAGTTTTCTACTTAGTTAGTTCAAATTATTCCCCTGGGCTAAAATTTGACCCTGCCCGGAGGGTCACAAAACTGAACATATGACGTTTACAAGGGGAGATTACTGCGGCCGTGTGGCTGTGACCAACAACAACAACAACATCTTGTAAACATGAGATAAAACCCTGTCATTTAGTGCCATTTTAGTTCAGATGGTGACTGCTTACAAAGGAATTGAAGTAAGAAAAAGTGTTATGAATGTTTAACCAGGTTTTTTAAAGAAAAAAACTGGTTATTAGATTGGCGAATGTCGGCGGGCGGGCGGACTGGCGGGCGGAACAAGCTTGTCCGGGCCATAACTCTGTCGTTCATTGTCAGATTTAAAAATCATTTGGCACATTTGTTCACCATCATGAGACGGTGTGTCGTGCAAAAGAATTACGTCGATATCTCCAAGGTCACAATTTGAGTTTAAAGGTCAAAAATGGCCATAAATGAGCTTGTCCGGGCCATAACTTTGTCGTTCATTGTCAGATTTTTTAATCATTTGGCACATTTGTTCACCATCATTAGACGGTGTGTCGCGCGAAAGAATTACGTCGATATCTCCAAGGTAAAGGTCACAATTTGAGTTTGAGGGTCAAAAATGGCCATAAATGAGCTTGTCCGGGCAATTTCTTTGTGATTCATTGTGAGATTTTAAAATTATTTGGCACATTTGTTCACCATCATTAGACAGTGTGTCGCGCGAAAGAATCACGTCGATATCTCCAAGGTCAAGGTCACAATTTGAGTTTGAAGGTCAAAAATGGCCATAAATGAGCTTGTCTGGGTCATTACTATGTCATTCATTGTGACATTTTAAAATCATTTGGCACATTTGTTCACCATTATTGGACGGTGTGTCGCACAAAAGAATTACATCAATATCTCCAAGGTCAAGGTCGCCACACCTAAAAAAAGATTGATTTTGAAACAACTATGTAACTATGAACAATCAGTAACAATGCACATTTTGATTTTGGGTTGTCTCCCTTTATCAGACTTTTTTATGCCCCCCTTCGAAGAAGAGGGGGTATATTGTTTTGCACATGTCGGTCGGTCCGTCCGTCGGTCCGTCCACCAGATGGTTTCCGGATGATAACTCAAGAACGCTTAGGCCTAGGATCATGAAACTTCATAGGTACATTGATCATGACTGGCAGATGACCCCTATTGATTTTCAGGTCACTAGGTCAAGGTCACAGTGACTTGAAATAGTAAAATGGTTTCTAGATGATAACTCAAGAACGCTTAGGCCTAGGATCATGAAACTTCATAGGTACATTGATCATGACTGGCAGATGACCCCTATTGATTTTCAGGTCACTAGGTCAAAGGTCAAGGTCACAGTGACTTGAAATAGTAAAATGGTTTCCGGATGATAACTCAAGAATGCTTACGCCTAGGATCATGAAACTTCATAGGTACATTGATCATGACTGGCGATGACTCCTATTGATTTTCAGGTCACTAGGTCAAAGGTCAAGGTCACAGTGACTCGAAACAGTTAAATGGTTTCCGGATGATAACTCAAGAATGCTTACACCTTGGATCATGAAACTTCATAGGAACATTGATCATGACTGGCTGATGAACCCTATTGATTTTCAGGTCACTAGGTCAAAGGTCAAGGTCACAGTGACTCGAAACAGTTAAATGGTTTCCGGATGATAACTCAAGAATGCTTACACCTTGGATCATGAAACTTCATAGGAACATTGATCATGACTGGCTGATGAACCCTATTGATTTTCAGGTCACTAGGTCAAAGGTCAAGGTCACAGTGACTCTAAACAGTAAAATGGTTTCCGGATGATAACTCAAGAATGCTTATGTCTAGGATCATGAAACTTCATAGGAACTTTGATCATGACTGGCAGATGTCCCCTATTGATTTTCAGGTTACTAGGTCAAAGGTCAAGGTCACAGTGACTCGAAACAGTAAAAAGGTTTCCGGATGATAACTCAAGAGTGCTTACGCATAGGATCATGAAACTTCATAGGTACATTGATCATGACTGGCAGATGACCCTTATCAATTTTCAGGTCATTAGGTCAAAGGTTAAGGTCACAGTGACTGGAACACTAACAGGATTTTACGGGTTTGTAGCTGACAACTTTATAAATAATTGTGATAAAAGGAGAAATTGCTCAAGATGAGCAGTTTCTCCTTTTATCACAATTATTTCTACCCTACCTGATCATTTCCTTCATATTCCATTACAATTTAATTGTCGTCTGCAACCTCTTTCAAATTGGGAAAGTCCAAAATGTGTCGTTTGGTAAAGGGTTAAGGCATTTTGATTCCTATGGGTCTTGTGAATCTGTTTCAAATCAAATGCGTAGATTTGATCTTCATCGTCTAAAAATATGTGAAATAGAAAGAACGACAATATCTTTTGGAGAGATAAATGTACCTAAGTTATAAGCAAAGGACCTGTGCAACAATGCCCGGGCTTTTTAGTCTGTTTAGTTAACACGGTAGTAACTTTTTCCATATATAAAAAAGCTCACCTTTCCAACTTTTAAGCGCCCAGTGGGACGAGGGATAGAAAGAGAAAGTCACATGCTTGAGTACATTTCAACCCATGCACATTGCACACTTTTTTCGCATAAAAAACAGTGGAGCGATACAGGGCCATTATGGCCCTCTTGTTTAAAATCATTTAAGCTGATATTTCAGGTAAATGACTACTCTTTCTGAAACTATAAAATGTTAAGAAAACAAGCGTTAATAACTCGACCTTATCGTTGGTCAAATGAAGTTGGTTCTGTTTACATTTTGCAATTGGTTTGGAACCAATTATCGAACGTTCACTCAAGCAAGCCATCAGACATTTGCAATACACACATGAACTGGTAAATACATTTATTTACATTGCAACTGACATGGATAATCATTACTAATATATTTTGTTCATTTAATCAAAAGGCAATGCATAATATTCACAATTACGTTATAGTTTTAATCACATTGGTTCAATAATGAATGTTTCTTCTACTGTCTTTCAAAGTTTATGTGTGATTATCAATGTGTAATTTATATTCTTAATTGAAGAAACTACTTGACCACTGATCCCCTGTGACGATACTTAAGTCAACAAGGGTCTTGTTCTCCGAGTTCAGGCATTGATAATGGAACCAGTACGAAGACTATTAAACAACTTAGTTGTTTGCAACCTTATCCATTAACTAAAAATAGAAAACAGGGCAAGGTCAAGAATGTAATCGCTTATTTTGACAGTTGTAAACAAAGTGAAAGGTAGTAAAAAGCCTTAAAGTTGATTGAAAACATATCTCAGATTGTTAGAATCTTATAAAACAAAACATTTTGATGACTTATAATGATGTAACTGAATTAACTACACATTTGCCTGGTCAAATATTAAAATTTAACTTGGTTCAATTAATCTTCGCCTGCAGTTGCGTTTACAAAGAAGAGGCTGTCAAGTTGGAAGTTTGCAAATAAAATGAATTCATATTGGACTTAATTTAAATAGTACCCGATGTCAAATTCAACGATTCCACCGTGAGCAAATTTTATAATTTATAAATATTGTTCGAGAATTGGTTCCGTTCGAGAATTGGTACCCTGAGGCTAGTCAGGTGAGCGATTCAGGGGCCATCATGGCCCTCTTGTTAAAGATTATTTCTAATCTTGTTATAATTGTTATAAGGATTATAAGGATTATTCACCTTAGAAAAAAAATGCTTAAAAAACTGTATTGATCACATTCTTCTATTTGCATGTGCAGCAAAACCAAACCACAGAATGCACAAAAGTGTAAGACAAAATTTGTAGAAAATGTTTACAAATAGAAATGTGTGGGAAATTTGAAATTGATATCTTGAGCCGTTTTTGAGAATTACGAATTATAAAAGTGTTACTTAGAAGTGAATGGGCTGGATGTTCCACACATTTAATATCTAGATAAATAGCATTGTAATTATTGTTTAATACTCGTCTTTTTAATTCTGATTTTTCTTTAAAATGATGTATGTTGAATTACATGTCCTTATTGTGTATGCATATTTATGCCAATCAGCTTTATATGCTTAAGGGGTGTTGCTGCAGTTTTGATGATTTTTTTCCATCTAATAACTTTTGCTCAAATTTTTTATTTAAGTACTACATACAAATACTAAATGAAAAATGCAATAAAAACATAGGGTCACCGGCTTTGTTTGGATTTTATTCACCATTATATAATATGTACTTTTTCATTAAAACTGAAAAATCTCTAATTGAAAATAATGATTAATAACCTATGAAATTGGAAACATGTAGAGATTATATAAGCTAATATATATCATATACCATTTAAGTAAACCACAAACAACCAAACAAATGGAGAACACAAGTTAACTTTTAAGAAATTTAATTTTTATAATTTTTATGTCACCCAAAAAACGTCATTTTTTTACTATTTTTACCAAAAAAATGAAATTTAAAAAAGTTCTATCTAATAACTTTTTGCGAAACTTCTCAAATATGTTCATCTATGTATTGTTATCATGAAACAAAAATAAAAAAAGGGGGTTACCGCACTTTAAAAAGAGATTTTTTGTTTTAATTATCCCTACCATCTAGACATCAAATTTCATTAAAAAACAGCAATAAGACAAAACCCAAGTACCGGTACATAGATTGTCAGAAATATGCATAAACATTAGAAATTGTTTACAATCTTAACTGGGATCACAACAGCTTACCAAAAGAAATTAATAAAAAACAATATTTTATCACAAACATAATACCATACAGTATCAAACTCGGCCTTAATCATTAATAACTTACATGTTCACAGATTTCGGCATGTTTTGAAGTTTGTGTTTAAATGCTTAAAATTGATAAATGTAAACAACAGGACTTTTAAAAGAGCTCCAGTATAAAACAAGTATGAAATTAAAGAAAGAAAAAAAAGTAAAAAAAAAAGTTAACCCCACCTGGAATCGAACCACTGACAATTGTATTATGAACCAACTCGGTTATTTCTGATGATACTGATAACAAAAATATTGAGTCGTGATAATAGCATCATCGGTGTTGCTATAAATATATCCTCGGTTAAATAAACTGCCGCAACACCCCTTAATTCAAAAATTAAATATTCCGTTCTGTTCTGTTGTTACCTAGCTGCCAGCCAATATAGGAGACTGCCACGCTACTGGCCAGACACCGATCGCTTTCATCCGGCAAGTGGTGGCCCTGTGTACGTACCCACAGCTACTGCAGTCTGATCAGTTCCCGGCAGATGCCAAACAGCGAGCAGAAAGGATTCTGGCAGGGTGCAAGGGCAGTAGTGTTGGCTCTTACAGGTGTGTGAATTATTATTGCACCGCAACAAAGTAGATGAGGGGGTGGGGTATATAGGATTCTGCTTTGAAATCTGTTTGTCTGTGTTTCTGTTGGTCCAAACTTATTTGACAAATAATCTATACTCTTAAACCTGCCATTTGACACACAGTATTGCGAGTGCAATTCATATATTTTTTTGTTAAAAATTTCGCAATGCTTACTGTTCAACTCAGAATTTCTGTAGGATGATTATATATTACAACATATGGCATCAGGGATATCCAGTATTTTTCACTACTTTGGCAAGGATCAGAAAATCCCCTGACACAAAGTTGATGGGGGATTATAGACATGCCCTTCGTCCATCCATCAGTATTTTAGTCTGTCTGTAATGATTTCCTGTCCGCTCCATATCTCCTATACCTTTTGACAGAATTTCATGACAGGTGTCTCAAATTATATGGGCATTGATGTGCAGCAAGCATGAGTCAGTCATGTGGCTCAATGTAAAGGCTGTATTTGAAGGTGAAAGGTTTAAGCTTCCATTTTCATGTCTGCACTATATCTCTTATAACGTTTGCAGTTTTTTCATGAAACATTACTTAAATGTTAAGGTTATTGAGATTGTGTGTAAAAGACACAAGTAAGTCATGTTGGCCTAAGGTTAAAAGACATAGTTCAAGGTCCATTAACATTTGAGCTTCTACAAACTGTAACATGTCGTATGCATAATTCCTATACCCTGATTTGTTTAATGAAACTTTGTCCAAAGTCATGGTATGATAAAATTATGACAGAATATATGTATTGGATTTGATTGGGAAATGACTTTAAGGGAACTTTGACAGATTTTGGCATGTATTAAAGTTGTCATTAAATGCCATAAATTGATAAATGTAAACATTGGAACTAAATAGCTCCAGTAAAAAACAAGAATAACATTAAAGAAAGAATAAAAGTTATCCCTAATTGGGCTCCAACTACTGACCTTTGGAGGAAAAGTCATGCACTTATATGAAGTATAAATACTATTTTATATAAGCAATCTTTGTTATGTCACAAAATATAACGATAACAACAGATCTCTCCAAATTATTCAATTGTTTCGTGTTTATCGGGCTTTATAATTTTAAGGTTTTAAATCTTCTAAAGAATTATATTTTAGAGGATAGTTAATGTTCAGTATTACTGTTTCCTTACATATATCATAACAAAAATCTAAATTTGCAAATCTGAAACAAATTGTTTCAAGTTTGTCAATTTACCAAAACATGAAAAGGTCCCCTTAAGTTTTAATTTATTTTTTTAAACTTTTCTGTATAAAAAGAATCCTATGTCATGACCCGTAATTCATTAATTGTTCATCCAAAAAGCCAACATCAACTACAAAGTTTTCAAATCAACTGTGTACAAAACATTGATGTGGTACAAACTGATGAAAGCTGATGCAGCTAAAAAATAAACAATATGGAATGTCTTTGGGATGGCTTCAAACGCTAAAACTAAATGGTTATGCATCATGTAATGTTTTGAACTAAATCTCATTTCAGCGCTTCTTCTGGCGTTGATGTGATACGTGAAGACATTGCGGGCTACATCATAAAGAGAGACGGTCACCCAGCCAATATGGACGACATAATCCTAAGCTGTGGTGCCAGTGACGGGATTAAGACCGTCTTAAATCTGATGATGACGGGAAAAGATGGCAATGAGGCAGCCGGTATCATGATTCCAGTCCCTCAGTATCCGCTGTACTCCGCAACATTGACTGAGTTCAATGCATTTCCAATACCATACTACCTGAATGAAGAGAATAAATGGAGCCTGGAGGTGTCAGAACTGAAGAGGGCTTTAACCGCGGCAAAAGGAAAGTGCTTGCCTCGAGCTATCTGTGTGATTAACCCTGGCAATCCGACTGGGCAGGTTCTGAGTCGGAAAAATATAGAGGACGTGATAAAGTTTGCTCATGATGAGAAGTTGATTCTTCTCTCAGATGAGGTGTATCAGCATAACGTGTATGCTGAAGGTTCGGAATTCTTTTCATTCAAGAAGGTGATGACAGAAATGGGAGCTCCGTACTGCAACATGGAGTTGGCATCGTTCATGTCAGCCTCCAAAGGTTACATGGGCGAGTGTGGGTTCCGGGGTGGGTATGCAGAGGTTGTAAATTTCCAGCCGGACGTTAGGGCCATTCTTCTGAAATCAATCTCTGCAAAACTGTGCCCACCCATTTTAGGCCAGGTGGTCATAGATACTATCGTTAACCCTCCACAAAAGGGCGAGCCTTCCTACGAACAGTTTGAAAGCGAGAAAAATGTCGTCCTAGACCTGTTGAAGAAGAAGGCTAAGTTGATAACAAAGCTTTTCAATTCCATTGAGGGCATAAAATGCAATGAGGTGATGGGGGCTATGTATGCATTCCCTCGACTGTTTCTCCCAGAGAAGGCAGTAGCAGCGGCAAAAGCCAAGAACCAGTCGCCCGATTTCTTTTACTGTTACCAGCTTCTGGAGCAGACTGGTTTGTGTGTGGTTCCCGGCAGTGGTTTTGGTGAGAAGGAGGGGACCTACCACTTTAGAATAACTATTCTTCCTCCGCTGGAGGAGATGGAAGGCGTGCTAGAGAAATTCAAGGAGTTTCACCTGAAATTCCTGCAGCAGTATAAGTAGGAACTTCGCTCTTCAGGCATGGTGAGTATATGTGTGAGTATGTACCCATATGTTATTTGGTGAATAGACTTTCTGATGTCAAACCAGGGCTTTTTCTCTCTTCTTTTCGGTAAGGCCCTTATTGCTCATTTTGGGGGGGGGGGGGGGGGGGAATAGCATACTTTATGGCATTTTGTATTAAACAAATTCAAAGCAGGGAAATGCAAATTGTGTTAAGATCAGTAAAATTAATTAAAGAGAGAATGACAACTTTAAACATCCTTTTTAGTTCTTCTATTATATATGGAGCTATCCTACTCACCCCGGCGTCTGCGTTAGCGTTAGCGTCTGCGTTAGCGTTCAAATGTTAAAGTTTTCGTACTACCCCAAATATTTTCTTTGTCCCTTGACATATTGCTTTCATATTTTGCATACTTGTTTACCAACATGACCCCAACCTATAAACAAGAGCAGACAACTCTATCAAGCATTTTGTCATAATTATGGCCCCTTTTCCACTTAGAATATGCAGCAAATGTTAAAGTTTTCGTACTTCCCCATTTATTTTCATTGTCCCTTGACATATTGCTCGGGTGAGCTTTTGTGATCGGTCTTTGTCCGTTGTCTGTCCGTCCGTTGTCCACATTTGGTTTGTAAACACTCCAGAGGTCACATTTCTTGTCTGATCTTCATGAAACTTGGTCAGAAGATTTGTCCCAATGATACCTCGATAGAGTTCTAAACTGGGTCATGCTGGGTCAAAAACTAGGTCAGTAGGTCAAAAAAATGAAAAACCTTTTTAACACTGTAGAAGTCACATTTCATTCCCAATCTTCATGAAACTTTGTCAAAATGTTTGTCTTAATGATATGTTGGTTGAGTTTAAAAATTGTTCCAGTCCATTGAAAAACATGGCCGCCAGTTTTCCTAATTTGGCTATAGAGAAACCTCGTAAACACTCTAGAGATCACATTTCTTGTCTGATCTTCATGAAACTTGGTCTGAAGATTTGTCCCAATGATACCTCGATCGAGTTCGAAACTGGGTCATGCTGGGTCAAAAACTAGGTCAGTAGGTAATAAAAATGAAAAACCTTGTAAACACTGTAGAAATCACTCATTTGAGGATTATGTCAATATGTAATTCAGATTTCTAACATCTCACCCCTCTCAGGGTCAACATTTTAATGCGTTTTTCGAAGTTGAAGCATTTTTATTTTTTTCATGTTTAAAAAAAAATTGTAGGCCCGGGCCTGCTGTGCCTAATAGCTGCTACGCCCCTGTTATAATCTAGAGGATATCTAGCAGGTTAAAAACATAACTATTTGCAAATAAAAATCTAAAGCTATAACGAAACAACTATTTTAATTGATCTGCAATGTTCAATGTTGAGACTTACATTTAACGGCATGCTTTTGGCTACTGGAAAGATTTTTGTGTAATCATGTGGCCATGTTTCTTAGGCATTTTTCACTAGCTTCAAATAAGCAGATGTTAGCAAGAATTTCTCACCTTTTTCACTGAAATACAGTTGAAGACGAGGATTACACACAGTGTCCCCATATTTCATATTTTTGCTGTTGTGTTTGATTCCAAACATATTTTTCAGGTATGGTGATGTGCCTTCTGCTGCATTTTGATGCCTTTCCAACAGCCTTGTGAACATTTCCACTGTGTGAGAATGCTGCACTGTACTGAACTGCTTTGCTTTCCTTGAATTCAATTTGTTTGTTATTTTGATGTCCTTTATTGGCGTATTTTTGTTATTTGGATTTTTTATTTTATTTACGTGTGATTGTTATATACTATATCTATCTATAAGACTTTATATGAACTTTATTTGTTTATGAGTTGTTAATGATTACAGACCAGGTAGCATTTTCCATGAGATGTGGCTAAAACTTGAGCTTTAAGTTAATTGTTAAAACTAATTTGCCTCACACCTCTGAATGTCTTATTGCACATATTCTATTTCATGTCTTATTGCACACATTCTATTTCATCACCATAAGACAGATTTGGCCAATTTGTCAGAATGAGATATTTGCTAATGCATTACAATCGGTGAAAATATCACACATCCTGTCAGACTCTGAGACATTTTGGAATGAGATATTTGCCCATGCTTACAATCGGTGATAATATCACATATCCTGTCAGAGTCTGAGACATTTTGTCTGTTGTAGTCCAAATGTCTGTCTGTCCATTGTTCTGTCTGCAAGGCCTCACAGTGCGTGGACTAAGCTTTATGCTGCTAGTTATGCAGGGTATTATGGTCCAGTAAATTAATGACAAGTACATTTATAATTCAAATTAATATTTTTAGATATTAGCTTATAATTTTTAGATTATGTAAAAAGGTGTTTTATTTGTCGACATAAGCATTATTTTTTGAAAACAGCATTATTTGAAAAAATATTTATTTAATGATATTTTATATTTTGTAAATCGTATACAACAGGGTATTTATAATCTGGGTTTGGGTGGAGAAATACAAGAACCAGTTTTATGGCATTTGTGCATATAACCCTGTGTGATGCAATAAAACAAGTCATGTGCATGTATTACAATGTATGTGTGTGTTTTCTGAGTCAGAAAGTTCTGTATTCAAGTATAAATGTAGATATGTAAACAGACTTTGTAATGGTAAACAACCATGTTCAATGGTTATCAATATTCGGTTAGTGTGTTGTTATAAAGTGAAAGCAGTATCTTGATGAAGTATTGTATCATAGTTACCCAGGTTTTTAAGAAATTTAAGTTGAAAATCCTGGTTATTAGATTGGTGCATGACAAGCGATAGGATGGCGTTAACTGTTTAATGGGTGGTTTCATGGCGATAACTTTAGTTTGCACTGGCAAATTTTAAACTAGGGATATAGCAGTCTGGCACTGAGGTCGAGCTTGGTATAATATCGGAGACCTTTCAGGTTGAAGCCAACATCTTTCTTACTAAAAATAGAAAACAGTTTCCACTCAGTAGTATCTGGGGGAGATAATGCACTTAAATTGTGTTTTAACCTAACTTACATGAAGATCTAGCTTATAATTGTCTTTGGTGACAGTTGGGGCAAGGCTAATGTCACTGTTACTAAAAATAGAAAAACAGCAAATACCCGGTATGTATTTTCTGTTCAATAACTACTTGGCACTGAACAATCCTCATGAAACTCAGGATATAGCAACCTTACACGGGGACCTAGCTTGGGATCGTTTTTAAGGCAGGTTAGATAAAGGTAAAGGTCACTGATACTAAAAATATAAAAAGGTTGCTTACACTCAATAACTTATGTTTGGAAGGAGGTATTGTTGGAATTGTGTATGTCGGTAGATTACAAGCATTTGTTTTGCATTTGGAGGAGTCAGGTCATGGTCAAAACTACTGTTTTATAAAAAGAAGAATGTTTTCTGGTAAATAACTTCTGTATGGATGAAAGTATTGGACTCGAACCTTTTTGTAGGCTGCTTTTATGCAGACCAGCATGGGAGTTTATTTTTGGCCAGTCTTTTTAAGGTCAAGGTCACTGCTACCAAACCAGAGAAAAGGTCTGTGATCAATAATTGAATTGAGATGGAGATATGAGTTCTGAATTTGTATATGTTTGTAGCTAACATGCAGACCTAGCACACTAAGCACAGGTTTGCATTTGGGACCAGTTGGATCAAGGTAAAGGTTACTTAAATAAAAAAAACTGTTGACTGGTATGCTCAAAAATTATAATTTGGATGAAGGTATTGTAGGTAGCTTACACTCAGGCCTAGTTTTCTTAGTTAAGTTTCACTGTCTTTCACTTTATTACTTTATAATACCCTGGTAACCTTTACTGCAGCATGTGTTGGTCCCAAGTGGATTCATTTTATTCTCTGTTATAAAAGAAGTGTTAATATTTTTTGCATTAAGTGCGTTAACAGAGTGAGATTGTATGGTGCTTTCTGTTTAATATATTTTTGATCTTCAAAGTATTCCTATCAGATTCAGGATTCTTCAAATAATGGTAATGTATGTTGGTG
The DNA here is from genome assembly GCF_020536995.1 of Dreissena polymorpha. Lineage (NCBI taxonomy): Eukaryota > Metazoa > Mollusca > Bivalvia > Myida > Dreissenidae > Dreissena > Dreissena polymorpha. The sequence goes on along the minus strand of NC_068355.1, from coordinate 38,875,802 downwards.
TACCAAATCCCAGTACTTGTGCCATTTAAAATGTTAATACTTGTGCCATTTATTTACCAGTTTTCAACCAAGTTGAAAAGCCTAGTTATTAGATTTAGTGATTAGTTATTAGATTTAGGTATGGTGGGTGGGTGGCAGGAGGGTGGGAAGATGCCTTCAAACAGGCGGTTTCGGGTCAATAAAATACTTTTTCATTGGAACTTGATGAAACTATATGTTGCAAACTTGAACCTAGCATCTGTTTGTATTTTGGAGCATCTGGTCCAGGTCAAGGTCACTGTTCCTAAAGATTAAAAAAAATGTTTCTGCTCATCTTTGCAATGGATTGAGTTATTGTGCTGAACTTTTAAGTGAAGACCATGTTGAAATGTTGTGTGAAGGTTGCTTGCATGAGATCCTAGCTTCGTATTGCACAAATGTTTAAATTAAAATAACATTTACATTGAAAAGCTGGTTTTTTGACATAGCCAAGTCTCATGTTATTTTCCTATACTTATATTTTTATAATGTTAGACTATTGTTATGCATTATTTTATTGGTTTATTTACAAAAATTGACTTATTCTGTAATTTGTATTTTATAATTGATATAATTGTGTTTTGTAATTCTTTTACCCCTTTAAATCAAGACACAAATAATTTACTGAATGTCATTGTATCGCTATGTCCGTAATACTGTGCAATGAAGTACTATTATAGTAAATTTTATTTAGAGTTGGACAGTTAACAAGTTCCACCTTAAATCAATGTAAAATTTAATATGATCATTAGCCCTTATTGTTTTACAATCCTTTTTATGATCTCATTCAAGCTTAACTTGATTTCCCTGATATTTCATGTTCATTGGTAGTATTATAGTCCTATTTATAAGAAAGTTAATTGACTTTCTGTGTTAATGCAATGTACCAATTTCTAAAGAAAGAATTACACAATTATTCCATATTTATCTTTTTTATTGCCGAACTTTTACACAGACTTGCTATACTCATGATTCTAAAAGTGGCTTTATAAGTCACAGGTTCACAAATACTGAACATTTTGTAGACATAGGATTAGTGTATGAAACAATAATCTTTGTTGTCTTGTGCAATTAACAGCTATTAATGAACTTGAATTTATATTACATCTTATGTATCAAACTTTTAAAACAATGCATATACCTGATATTTGTTTCATATCAAATTATATGATTTGATAACATTACATATTTTAGAAGAATAAGCCACCCAAACTATGAATGCTATGGCTTAGACTGTTTTCACCAAATGCTAAAATACTGGGCCTTTACATTTTAAGGAAACAGTTGAAATATATACTACTTATTTTGTTTTTAATTATGCAGAAGTATGTAAGAAGTTATCTCAGGTGCCTATCGTAGAATGGGAACACATTTATATAGGTTTGTACTGTATTTGGGAGACAAAACTTGTCTGAGAACATGTTTAATGTATTCAGGAGACAATAGTTGTCTGAAAACATTTGTACTCTTTTCTGGAGACAATATTTATTTGGAAACATTTAATAAAATTTTATTTCAGTTATACATCATCACAATAATGTTTTATTGCAATTTTATTGGAGACTTTTTGTGATTCATTGTTACGTTCTGGTAATGTAGATTGTAGATTGTTGACCATTTTAAATACTGTGTGAATTTTAAAAACTTATCAAATATAACTTTATTGTCAATCATGGAAGAAGCTTTTGATTTGTTCTGTGTGTGCTGTATTTGTCTTAATCACTTACCAATGTGCTTTTTGAAGATGCTGCGAAGCAACTCGTCTAAGTTATCATACCATGAAAAAATTCTTCACAATGGCGACCTATGTAAAAGACCGAGCCAGTCCGATTGAGATAGCTCGATTTTTCTAATCGGCATACCTCGCTGATTATCATTGATAAAGGTATAGGAAGCTCAGCTATAAATAGGACAGCATATTCTGGGGAAAAGATTTAATAACAGTTTGAAAACGTTAATTTTAAATCAGTTATATTCAATCCATTATATGTTTAAAGATCAATGAAACAACTATGCATTTTCTGTATTGTATTTGACATTTGTCGTGATTCAGTAAATAAATTGCGAATTGAAACGTGTACAATTATTAATTAACTTTCAACGCGATCATGAGTGTTAAGAAAACGAATTATTTCGAACCTCCCATTTGTAAACGTTGTAGCGACTATGGTATATAAACAGCATAATAGCCGTATGGCATCTGTGAAACTCCCTCTTATTCGTGCTTTCTCATTTTGCATATTTAATAAACTTTTCAAACAGAAATTACAGAGCTACATCAGTGCACATACTATGTTTGATAATTCATTCGTTTGTTGGATATTGTTTGCTGTTTTAAACACATATTAGGTCATATCGCGGAGATAAACCTTACCATGTGTTCATGGGCGAACTCACGTATTCAAGTGCTCTTACGACTATGTTCTCATACCTACTTTCGGGAATCATCATGAAATTATTGCCGTACTTAACGAACAAACATGCCTAAGCATATTGAATTATTGAGAAAAAAAATAATCTAAAGAGAAAAATTATATGTTCATGCACATGGGCATGTGAAACACGTCCGTACACATAGCATCATTAACTTAGGAAAGGAAACAACGGAATATAAAGTTTGGTATGATATACATGTGAAATTAAAGAGCATGGTGTAATTAAAGAGCATGTAAAGTTTTGAATTTATATGCTGAAACGTAATGTTATAACCCACAAACGTTTTACTGTAACAGCACGTTTTTTTTAAGATAAGTCACAGTGGTACAGAAAATACACGTCGAATATCGTTTTAAAGATATTTCTTGTTATATTTGATCGAGAATGTAACCCGCCTCCCAGTTTCGCTGAAAGGATCAAGTTCCCCACGGGTGCTACTTCCCCGTACCCCCAATTTTTTTTCGTACCCTACATTTTTCGCACCCAATTTTTTTTCGTGCCCAAATTTTTGCTCGTACCCAATTTTTTTTTCGTACCCAATTTTTTTCCCAACCCAATTGTTTTTCGTAACCAAAATTATTATTTTTTCGTACCCAATTTTGTTTTTGGCATAATTTTTGGACCCAAAATTTTCGTACCATTTTTTTTCCTACCCAAAATTTTCGTACCCACATACACAATTGTGGTGATGTAGATAAACTTAAATAGATGCCTTTATATCAATCCTCTTCAAAAGCATCGTCACACCAGTACTGTCAGTACTTTGATTTACAATAGAATCTTACATACACCATTTAATTGCTTCCAGCATAATAAATTATGTTTTGCGTTGGCACAAAACATCGTTGGTAGGTTACTGACCTACCAGTATTTTTATGGATAAATAATTTATTTGGTATGAGCATAATGGTATATTGTAAGTAAGTGTATGGCTTTAAAAATTGTGATACATTGCGCTGAGGACCAAAGTTGAAAGTCAAATTGGTCTTTTATTCGCTTTTTAGTGTATTGAAATAAATGTCTCCTCAGCTGATCTCACCTTCTTTTTACCACCAACTCAAGCATTCATTCATATTTTTAAAGTGTACTTGTAAGTGTTATTCTGAAAAACAAGTTATATGTGACATATAATATGTATATATTTAAAATATCTACAAGTGTCAAACATCTTTGAACTTGTTAAGTTTTGTTAAAGGGTAAATTAATTGTTAAATCTTAATGCATTCTTTGGTCTTTCCTTGTACTTAGTGATACATTTTCTGCCGATCACAATGACTGTTATTGGTTTGCTTAATTTTAGTGCGAGCTGGCGTGGTTTTAGTTTTCTTCAAGATGAAATAATTGATACAGGGATGTAATAATACCCATAGACTTTAATGAAAATATGTAAACTGAACGACCTTTGGTGACTGGAGACGATTATAGCGTTCCTAAAAAAATCTTGAAAGCCTGTTTTAAAATACGTGGAGGTGTCCTATAAATTGCATGTACTTGAACGTATCCGTAAAACTCAAAATCATTACATGGAAACTTCACAAAAAGTTCATTACAATTAGTTATCGAATGAGACAACAGTTCGCCATTAGCACAACTTTCTTAGCAAATTACAAAACGTGCTTCCCGCACCGCGGTAGTTATATATTATTTATGGTGTCTTATGGTTTCGTACGTCTTCAAGCGCTGAAAGATGGAAAGAGATGTATCGTGAATGTGCTTACGTTGTGCTTCCGTTGGTACGCACATTTGAGACATAGCATACAACGCACATTTGTTTTTTGCAACTCAGTACAATGAATAACAACTTACTGGTGCCATGAACAACTTGTGTTGTAGGTAAAAGCTAAACAACATGAACATATGTTTATTACCACGCTTCGGCAAGTTTATTAGTAACAAACACTGGTGCTTACGGATATAATTCATGTTAGCGACCTTATAAGCATACATATCGTCATCCAGTTTGAAATAAGTAAACGACATCATGCATTTGAGTATAACAGAACTGGAAACAATAGCCTAGCATCCAGGACATCTTCAATTATTTGAGTCGTGTTCTGAGAAAATTCTGCATAATGCATGTGCATACAGTGTCTTCCCAGATTAGGCTGTGCAGTCCGCACAGGCTAATCAGGGACGACACTTTTCGCCTAAATTGGATTTTTGCTAAGAAGAGACTTCATTAAAACGAAAAATGGCAGAAAAGCCGAAAGTGTCGTCCCTGATTAGCCTGTGCAGATTGCACAGGGTAATCTGGGACGACACTTTACGCACATGTATTATGCCCAGTTTTCTCAGAACGCGACTCATATATTTAGCTCAACTCAGAAGATGAGATTGAGTTTTCACTCAGCTGAGCACTGAAAATGTTCGTCAACTTACAAATCATCTGAAGTCTCGGCTATAAAAAACACAAATATTCTTGCTCAATTTCTTAAACTACTGCAGTCTCGGCTATAAAAAACACAGATATTCTTGCTCAATTTCTTAAACTACTGAAGTCTCGGCTATAAAAACACAAATATTCTTGCTCAATTTCTTAAACTACTGAAGTCTCGGCTATAAAAAACACAAATATTCTTGCTCAATTTCTTAAACTACTGAAGTCTCGGCTATAAAAAACACAAATATTCTTGCTCAATTTCTTAAACTACTGAAGTCTCGGCTATAAAAAACACAAATATTCTTGCTCAATTTCTTAAACTCGTAGTTGAGTCAAAACTAAAACAAAAGACATTTGTGAACACAAAGTAGAGCATGATGTTTAGACACATCTACAAAAATAAGGAAATAAAACAAAATTGATTCAGAATATTGAGTCAAGTGTGTTCATGATAATAAACCAGTAAATGGATAAACAGATAAACATGTATTATATTCAATTTACAACGTAGACAGACGCAATACGTCCACACATAAGATGTGTTGTTTTTTTACCATAACGTATGATTCTGGCGCTTCTGAAAATAATGGTCCCGGTAATCATAATGCCTATGTTTTGCAACTGAAAAAGGCATAACAATTTTTTTTGCAAGTTGTATATTCTAGAAATGCCTTGATTTGAATCATTACGCACTGGCAACGAAAGTCCGAGGAAAGTCTTGAATGTAATGATTCAGGCCAACGACCGTTTGAACGAAGTTGTGCTTCTCTATGAAGTCTGCCGAGCAAATGTTTAGACCCTGGGAGCTCGGGAATTTTCCAGACTGCAACCATTTCACAAATTCCGCTGTCGCCTGCGTTGCCAATCTGCCCTCTAAGGTGGAACCCAAATGGAGGGCAATGTCTTTCGTCTGCGGGGTAAGAACGCCCTGCCAGTTGTAGAACTTATCGTTCTGAAGACGATATTTATTGGCATAAATGTTTTCCATAAAGGCTATCAAGTCATTTACTCGACTCGTGTTTGGCCACGGAGAGTCGATATTTTCACCGCTCCACATTCCGGAGGTTGCGTGTGCATTTTCGTCGTGATAAAGCGAAATCACCCTATACGGCGTTTGCCAAAGCGCGGCAAGAGTTGTTCCCCACATCACGTGATTGATACCGGAAAATGGCGGCGGCACGAGCGCATTCATGAACGTGCTCTGGATCATTTGAATCAGTAGCTCGTGGTCCCGCTGTGTCATGTTGTAAAAATGATTAAAATCCAAAATGACAATCTCCCGCGGGTTATTCGCCAGGAACATATTTATTTCCCCGAAGGTATGGCTAACCTGTTCGCCATAAAGGCCGTGAACGAAGCGGTATTCCAGCGTTCTAGGGTGTTTGGCGATTCGAAAGTCGAAGAAACGAATACCCGCTTCGAGTTGCTCCACTATGCTGAGATTCTGGGTTTTCGACCATTTGCGTACGACGGACTGTCCACAAACAGAGCCACCGAGTTTTCGTACGGAGGCTGATTGGTCGACGGCAATGCCAAGGGCGGGATCTAGGTCGCTTGTAGCAGAATTGTGGGAACCTGGAGCAATAAAAATATGCATATATATGTTTATCATTTAGAATACATTATCAACCATTTTAATTAGACTTGATGCATTTCAACATTGGCTTTCCGCGTTTACAATACTTGGGCCACACTGCTGTGTTATCATAAGTAACTCAGGGACGTATTCAAACTTGTTTGTATAGGTCCATGAGTAACTCAAGTACATGCGGTACATGAAATATCATTCATAAATCGTCAACATAATCTGTTTCCACTGAACATAAATTCTACGTGATTTGACTTTGTGTTAAACAGACAAGTTTCACATATATGACGAAGATGAATTTACTATAGCTTTTTGGTAAAAGTATGCAGAAGTAGTGGGCTTTTCTGCAGACAACAGTTTTATTTCGGTTATCTGTCTCATTTATACCATACCTTTGAACCAGGCCTTTTTCCTAAACACTTTAAGGCACGCTATAACTTTTCTTTGAATACAATTTTATTTAATGTTAGCATATAAAATCGAAAATTAATTCATATTCACGAAATCTCTTGATATAGATTAAAATATCGAGACGCAGCGCATTGCTTCGTTTTGTTCCCCATTCCGTGCTGTTTTTATGTGGCTGGCAAACATATTTTTTGCATATCTTCAAGAACTAATAATAGTCCTAAAAAGCTTAAACAGTCGTGTTAGCTATTTTCCTCAACCCGAATCGTTGTACATGTATGCACAAGTCCATTGTTTTTTTTGTAATATTTTTTATATTAGTACGTACGGTATTCGGTGTAAATAGTACCGATCTGTGCGATATTTCAGTTGCAAGATATAATTGTTTATGAAAAAACAACAGTTGACACGATTTAACGATAAGAACTTTTATCGTGCGATTAACGAAACAACGAAGAATAAAATGAAACTCCTACCTGGAATTGCTAGACATGACAGCGGGACATGTATAAGCCTCATAGGCAAGTCTCCCATCCAACGTTTCATGGACATTTTCTGTCGACTTCAAATATAATTGTGAAAGCGAGAGCTATCCAAAAGGATCTTCGATGAACATGCTGTCAAACAGTTATCCCTTGACACAAATAAGTTTAAGTATGCATCATTCATGAACTAAAAATGTGCACTTATGAATGCGCGTACACATTACCGAACGTACGATAGCCGATGCGGAATGCTTGAGACCATCTGTCAGCCTCGGGTCAGGTGTCAGTGCGCGGCATAATTATTAGTTTACTTTCTTTTCGATTAATTACATGAATGTATGTCAGTGGGCGAAGCTAGTCATAGTTTAAATTAGTGGAAGAAGAAAGTAAAATGTATATAGAATATAACTTGCTGTGGTTTATACATACAGTTTTTAGAGGTAAAATCAGTATCATTATGACTATTTTTAAATAAATAAAATACACGTTTGTACTTCAAAACATCAATAGCCAATTTACTAAGTGAATACAATAATAATGAAGAATTGTTTACCAAAGTTCAGATAAACAATAATATTTTAGTGTGTTAAGACCCACAGCACTACCCAATAACGAATGGAAATTAATTTTTCATAAAACAGTGATTAACATACCCATATGTCACAATTTTGTTACGAATTAAATAACAACTAATTGTTCATACACTGGTGTTTAAAACAATTAATTACATATTATTAATAAGTGGCTTATAAAGCTTGAATTGTTTAATGCACGGAGATGTTGATACGATCTCAATTGCCGGTAGTAGTTTTTTCGCCGTTGTATGCCCCAACTTTCAGAGGTAGGAGGGGAGCACGTTGATTTACTCGTGTTTGTGCGCGTGTTGTGCGTCTTTCCTTCCGTTCGTGAGTTTATTGTTTCGTTATGTTTCTCAAAAACTGCTAGAGGATTTAAGGGGCCTTTTCACGTTTTGGTAAATTGACAAAATTGAAAAAGTGGTTTCAGATTCGCAAACTTTCGTTTTAGTTTTGATATTTGTGAGGAAACATTTAAATACTGACCATTTACCATGCTCTAAAATAGCCATTATATGCATCTTTTGACGATTTAAAAATCTGAAAATTATAAAGCGTTGCAACGCGAAACGATTTAATAATTCAGAGAGATCTGTTGTTGTCGTTATATTTTGTGAAACTACGAGGATTGCTTATATAAAGTAAAAAATACATGCGTCACTGTATGAGGACGGATGGCCGATTGGTCTAAGTGGTAGACATTTTACTCCAGGACTCAAGAGGTCAGTGGTTCGAGCTCTGCTTCAGGGTTACTTTTTTTCTTTTCTTTTTTTTTTAAATTGTATTTTTGATTTTTAACTGGCGCTTTTTAAATCCAAATTTTACATTTATCAATGTAAAGCATTTAATGACAAACTTCAAAACATGCCAAAATCTGTGAAAAGGCCCCTTTAAATCAACCCCCATGTTAACTTTCGCACCTGGGTATTTTGGTTATTTTTTTCGTAACGGACTTTGATTTAAAATTGGAATGCGGAGGTATCCGTTTCCCAAGAAGTTATGTCTAATCAAAAAGATATTCAGAAGTTAACTAATATAGTCACAACGCGGACATAAATTCACTACAGTTTGTATCAAATATATGATTGTTTATATCCAATATGCCCACAACCACTACGAGGCAAACTATGGTATAAAACCACATGTATTTAAACACTTTATTAGTGTTATCCCATGAATAAGTAGTATTTAACACATCCTTAAAAGCTGATGATGTGTGTATATTTATGACGAGTTTATAAGTGTGTGCCTGCATATCGGAATTATATGTGGTGCATCAACGCTTTAGGCTGCATAATGTGCGGACCCAGAGTATGTCCCAGCACTTTTACCTACCAGAATATTTACTAATGAGACTCGCAAAAGTTAGTACGAACTTTGACTCACAGTTGCTATGTGTTCCTGACAGATATGAGATTTACGTGTGGTGTTGTGCTGTTTGGGGAAGCCAGGATATACGGAGGAATCATCGCCTGTCCGTTATAGTGACCATCAACCAAGCTCACTTGCGCCGGGAGCGGAGATTGAAACAGGGTAGCCTAATTGATAGGCGCGTGTACCAATCACTGCGCCTACTGACTGCCTCGTGCGGTTAGAATGGCTTAATTTCCTTATCAAATACCCTAAATTTATTGGTGTCGTCATTAGTTTTTGCTGTACTGTTCAACTTTAAAGTTATCCTTGAACTATATGATAAGTATATTTCTGCCAGTTCATGTTAAGGAGATAGTAGAACTTACAGTCATCCACATAACCTTACGATTTAAAAGATGAAAATTCCACCGACAATCACCGTATGTTTCTCCCTAATAAATACTACACAATAGGTGCGTTGGATTGTAAGTATGCGCACATGTGTTTCATAAATGTGTTATCTTATAAACTCGGTCACATGGCGACGCTTACTAAAAACAACCATGATTGTGCACACTGTATTTACACAATCTCTTTCACGACGGCTACATTACATTCACCTCTGTGATCAATCTGAACGCATCGGACAGTGGGCTACACCACACCGTCTCGCCGATATGGCGGAATTGTCCGAGGTGTCCCGATTGCTCTGTGATGGGCTGAGAACGGACTATTTTTATGAAAGCGTCTCATTCATGTCATGATCATTCCAATCGTTCATCATGGAGGTAACAGTATATTAAACAATCTCTTGCACGACGGTTACATTACATGCACTGCATTAAAGAAAACCATCTCATACCATAATATCTTATATAAGTATTAATTCATTATTATAAAATTGATATGATTTTTTATGTTAACAAACCTACATACATACATACGTCGAAGCAATGCCTAACGTCACTCAATAAAAATTATGTCCAATTTTTTTACATTTGTTAAGTGCGTGGAATGATTCGATCTGCGTAAATGGGCAATACAATAGTTCCAAAGAGTTGCATAAAAACTCGCAAGTTTTTGCACGATATATCGTAAATTTAAAATTCCTATTTCATTATTTTACGCCTCTGATCCTAAAAAATGCAAATCAAATATTCTTTGAATGCGTGTGTTCGGTTTTGCCCAGTTTCTGGGCAATATGGCATGTTGAGCCTTTCGCAGAGTTGTATGTGAGAGCAATTTAGGAACGACAAATCTGCGTGGAGATTGTGTATTTACAATGTAAATTGATACAATGAAAAAAAGAGGAAGATAATAATGTCATCAATTAAAAAAGAAGAGCAACAAAGAAGACAGCACAATTGATTTCGTAACGATTACGTAAGGGCATATTTTGATTTCGTTGTCAAACAAATTCAGACGATTCGGTGATTGTTTATGAAGAGACTTAAGGTTCATGGGAGGGATAAAATTCATTAAAACTTTGATTTGGTTTTTCTTCATTCAATGTGGTACAATATGGTCAAACTTTATATCATTTTAAAGGTAAAGACGGATAGAATAACATAAACACATTTTTTGACATTCAATATTTTTTTGCTTTATTCATATTTTTGTTTAAAACCAATACATTTGCACACAAATTTACAAAATCTCAATCTAAAGTTAGGAAGGATATGCACTACCGTAAGTTGAATAAATAAAAAGCTATATACATATACAAGGTCAAGTGAGCAACATTTCACAGAAAAATATTGTCAGAAAACAACAAATGAGATATTATTCAACTGCATGTTTTGGATAATTTTTCTAAACAAAATTCTAAAAATAACTAAACTGAACTACTTTTTTAAACATCCAGGTATGGTGGATAATAAGCGTCACTATTCTATTTCAAGGGCTTTACAATTTTGCTATAACCAAATGGAAAATTTTAAACCATCTCAAATTGAAAGAAATTGCAGACAACATATAAAATTGTAAATAAATATAAAGCAATAGGTTTGGCAGGGTAGAAATCATTGTGATAAAAGGAGATATTGCTCATCAATAACAAGATTTTATGAGTTTTGTGCAGACGATTCTAGAAATCATAGTTTAACATAGAAATACACAGCTAGGTATCATAGTTTTTTCTTTCTTCTTTTCTGAACAACTACTGTCCTTGTACCGTTTTGAATAATGTGTTCCTTTTGGCAAACGGAATCTTTGTATACATTTGTATATCGATTCCTTCTACCCATTTTGAAAGCGTGGCACTCGCTGTGCTCCGTAGAAAAAAAACGTGCATTACAAATCGGTCGAAATCACGTGAAGTAATAAGAAAACCGAAAACACATCATTATTTTGACAGTTGGTCGCGACTAGTAAAACAACTGTTAACATCAATCAGGAAGAGATCGCGCTTAATAACAGAAATGATCACACAGACTGAGAGATATAATCACTTAACCCATTTCAAATATTTTCCAGCTGAAAATTTCCCCCACACGTCTTTTTTAGTGTATTTGTATTGTTTTTCTGGAGCCGAAGTGCATCTCAGATAATATCCATCCGACTTCCGTTGTTTTCACTTTCGTTATTAAAAACTTCGTTTAAAAGAATTATTTTTAAAATTTTGGTTGTTGAAGCGAATTATTATATATTATCAATAAAATAGTATACCGTGACGAATTGAACGGAGTTTCGTATCGATTTTTCTGTCAGTCTGTAAGCGTACTATTTTGTGCGCAATAATACAAGTACATGTGATTCGACAACAATTGTAAACATTGGCGAAATGCTTCTTATAAAGTTATTTTTTTTGGAGTGTTTATGAGGTCTGATCATGCAGTTTGCACACATCAACGGAAAGATTACAATCCAGTGCATTTGTCATCGTCAACCGTTTGGAATGTCAATTAGGCGATGAGTGAGTTTTTAGCATGTATCTTTCAATTTTATTAATCTAATAATGGCTGCCCCCATCGTCATGAAATGACATGTGTTCGAGTTTTGATATTTCTAGATATGTAAAAAAAATACTATTTAAGCGTAACTTGCCCTCATCAATGTCGATATTATTAACTAGTTACATAATTTTCCGCCAAAATACGTTGAATAAACATCATTCAGATTTTTGAAAATAATGTCTATTTTTGTGTTAAAATCGCTTTGTATTTTGATTGATTTTGTCGATGGTATGAGATTTTGCTGCACAAAATTGGAAGCAGTTTGAAGGAAAACCACCCTTTTAAGCAAATATGTAAACATTTTCAATGTGACACTCTTCGTTTAGTCAAATTTGAGTTCAATGATAGAGGTCCCACATTTTTCAAACTGAAGCCTCAACATGAACCTTAATTGCACACCGGATAGTATCTGTAAATACTGAAATGCAAATATTACGAACATAAAACGTACCCCATGTTATCGTTGGTGACAGTTCATACATACATATAACATAAACTTATTGAGATATCAACAAGATAAACCAGATAAATGCGTTTTTGAAAACAATAATTCAGTGTATCGTGACTTCGAAGCCATCGTTTTTTTTGCATAAATACAAACGGTTGTTTTGCATTTGCCGCATAAATAATGGTTGCACGACCATTGATTTGGATAGTCTCTGTTCTGTTGACCGTCTCAATGGCGGGCGGCCAGTCGGACGCAGAATGGTTGTCATGGAAATCGCTCAACCGGAGAAATTACTCCAGCTTTACCAGTGAACTGGTGCACGGGCACATTGGGGAGGGAACTATCGTCTGGTAAAAGATCACAATGGAAACCCCGATGCGACGTTAACAATCGAATTGAATCATCTTGCTGATCAGGTAAATAACTAGAGATCAATGTTTTTGTGTACATATATGCAATCGATGGCAGTTTCATTCGTGTGCATAAGAATGAAATTTGAGTTCCCAGTTCGCTTTTGAATCTGTCCATAATAGGGAATTGGGAAGCAATATTTCAAAGAACTGCGTGTATTTGTTCTTAAAAAGTTGTCATACGCTGTATTATTATGTCTCATATTGTGTTTAGTATATTAAATAATCGCGACAGTACATCGATATACACATTGTCTTCCTCAGGAACCGAGACTAACCGGATTGAATGCCATTCATGAGGACCCATATATACTGTTTGAACCTCACTCACACATATCCAGTGATATTCCTGATTCTTGGGACTGGAGATGAAAAGGAGCCATTACACCAGTTAGTGTTGACGGACAAGGACAAATTAACTCTGCGGCTATCTTGGCTACTGGTACGCAATTGCCCATTATCCGTAGTTGAAAAATATCTAACTTGACCTTAAAATTTTATTTTTATTTTAGCTCACCTGAGAACGAAGCGCTCGTTGAACAATTGGTACAAGAGATCTCTCCGGCGTCATGTGTAGTCCGTTGTCCGCCGTTCATCTATATCAGCCCGATAGAGACTTCTCTTTTATTCAATCTTAAGCAAAACAGTTCAGTTTGTGCAAAACCATAATATTTATGTTTGCATTGTTTTCGGGCTTTTCCCACAAGTGCAATTATAGACATTGCCTATTTATGCACCGAATTGCAAAGCAATTTGTGCCGCATATATACTTAATTGTCCGTTGAATCTTTACCAGTCATAAACCGTTTGTATACGATTATCAGATCTTAGCAGAATAACAAAAATAGGCAAAAGTTCGGTACACTTATTTGAGTTATTGCTCCTTGTTACGAAAAACACTCAACATGGACATTATTCATGATAAAAACTAAACAATTGCCAACAGTGTGTATACACACATTTCTATATAGTACTATTTGCATGTACCTAAAATTTAGATACAAAGTCATTCAAAATGATCTCTTATGTACATTTAAGATTGCGTTATTGCTTATCACTTCCTACAAAATGGGAGCTTGGCGTATCTGAGTAGTTGGGAAGTGCACGAATGCTGTTCCAAAACTCTTTGACCAACGGTCCCGATTTTCCAATGTATTCACAACATAGGAGGCCTATGTCAAGATATTCCGCAAAGGAATGAAACTTGCAAGAAAGCCCGAGCTTGCCAAGTTGTTACCAGGGTGAGTAATATAAATATGTTGTTACCGGTAATATTGTTCCGGTTTGTGTGTTTAGGAAAAGAACATGATCACCATAAAATATGTTCACCTAAATAAAGAATTCTTGATTTGTGGATATTCCAAGAAGCGGATTATAGTTTTCGTTTTTTTCTGTTATCATGGCAAAACCAATTTTGGTCGGACAAAAAACAAAAATAGTGTGCATATTCCCCATATTGAGCTCCACAAACATACTCTGTTTAAGGTTATCGCAGATTTTTGGGTCGGACAGACGGACGGGACAGAATTACAAATAGACAGTAGGGCACAATTGAAATAGCATGCATATTCCCCATTTCAACTGCTATCCACAAACCAATTTTCATCAAAGTAACTTATTTACTTCTTAATTTACCTAAACACGTAGTGTTCAATGTGAGGCATTTTGATCACCTTTTATCCGGCGTCCTTCGTCCTGCGGTATCCGGTGGATGATCCAGATGCTAGTTTTCGATAATTTCTGTAACAATAGCATCGATAACCATAGCCACCACACGTTTTGTCTGACGACTATTATTAAATGTCGTGCATATTTGCTTTATGTCATTCCATCCAAATACCAAGTTTTATCATCCTAGCTAACATACTTTATGTGTAACCTTAGGATCCATAGTGTATTGTTTTTTTATATCCCCGACTATTTCAACGGCAATTTTAGTCCTACGAAAAATATGAAATATCGTGCATAGTTCCCATGTCGTCATCTTTTCACATACCAAGATTCATCAACCTAGCTTAATTTCTTTATGAATTATCGGAGTATCCAAAGTCGGACCGACTGACGGACAGACTGACAGAGCGCGGGCAAGGCTTTCGGCCTAGCCGGTTTAACCGGTAGGGCACTGATAAGCTATACATCAATGTAAAACTTATTATATTATCAAATTAACGCTCTATAACATCTTTCTTATATATGCATTCCAGATAAACGGTTTCAGACAAGTTCCCCACTGCGATGAGGAGGCCATAAAAGCCGCTAATTATACGATACCAGTCTTGGCACTGGTTGATGCAAGTCATCCATCTTTTCAATTATATAGGAGCGGTGTGTACAATGACCGTCATTGCTCAACAACCAGTTTGAACCATGCGATGCAGGTGATTGGATACGGATCGGAGGACGGCAAGGATTACTGGATACTGAAAACATGCTGGGGTGAATGAAAATATTGCCACTAAAATAATTTTGGCAAGCGAAACAAAGTTAATTACATGTTCCTTGGCCAATGAAATTGCAACATTTTAATGCCCAAATACGTTTTTGAAGTTAATAAATTAATTTTTTTGGCTCGACTATTCACATATAGTATAAGCTACACCACTCAACAAAATGCCGGTGGTATTTAGTTGAAACTTCACATATGAGTTCGGTATCATCATTTGAGGTCCTTTACAAAGTACCATAGCTCTGACCTGTAATTTAACATTATGCATGAATTTCTGCGTTAAGGAGTTTTATGAGTAATCACTTACAATGTACGAGAACTGTTAGAAGCTTTTTAGCAGGAATATATCCCCGTTTGGCACATATTCAAGTGTGGTAAAGGTTTGCGTGATTTATTTAACGTTTGTTACGGTTTGCTTGCACCAAGTTCATATCTATGTAACTACTACTGATATTTAATTGAACCTTTAGACACTTTTTGGGGAAGCATCTGCGATGTCAATTACCAGCAAATGTATGCCCTTATTATTCTTACAAAATACAGATAAACTTTGGTTTACAATAACTCTTATTTCTATCTGACATGTTAATCAAGCATAAGGTTCCATTTTGAAATCAGTTGTACAAGTTCAAAGTTGCGGTTATATAAAATAAATATAAAACGTTTGTATTCAGTAACTTCAGTTTAGATAGAGATCTTGTGTGTAATTTTGTTGTGTAAATATGTTACATGCTGAGCTAGAGATGTTTTAATTTGAGACCAGTGATTCAATGTGACTGTTACTTTAATTAGACAAAGGGTTTCAGAGTAATAGCTTAAAAGTAATAATAGTTCGGATGGAAGTAGTTTTTGTAATTTTATGTGTGGGTAGCTTGCATATATTGGGATAGCTTTTGGGCCAGTTATTTCAATGTAACGGTTACTGAAAATAGATACAAGTTAACAGTTTCCACTCAACAACATGAATTTTGATGGAGGAAGTGTGCTGTAATTTTGTTTGTAGTTAGCTTAAAGACCTAGGCTGGGATTGCATTTGGGACTAGTTTGGATAAGGTTACTGTTACTAAAAATAGAAAACGAGTTTACGTTCAAAACTTTAGTCTTGGGGGAGAAATTGTGCTGTAATGTAGGTAGCCTTTATACAGACATTGTTTGCAAATGCATTTAAATAATTGAAAGTCTTATTAATTGGCATGGTCCCATGTATTGTGTTTATTTATAATTTTTCATTTAAAAGTGTTCTTATACTAAATATCATCTTTAGATATGACAATCTTAAAAAATGTATTTTTTGTAATTGTATTAAGTGACTGACAGACAACGTGCATAATACTATCCAAGCGGCAGAATAGTTTAGGGCGTTGTTTTTTTAAGCTTATCATTTGCCGAGCTCCGATCTTATGTTTAGATTAAAAAACTCACACTATCTGAATTATATGTAATCTATGTGTTTGATGTTGTGCTGCATGTAATAATGATTTTCAGGTAGATGTTGGGGCATGCAAGGATATATGTATTTGGCAAGGAACCATAAGAACATGTGTGGAATCGCCACTTTCACGACGTATCCGGTATCATGATGCTTTGATATTTAACAAATTTGCCAAATTAACTTTGTTGTGCATACTATATTTGACATTACATATATAAATACAATGTATTGGTATATTGTTTTAGTGTGTTGACAAAATACAAAGACATCATGTTTTCATTTTGTTTTTCATTTTTCCAACAATTGAAAAGTTAGAAAGGAAATATACATTCAATTTGACTGTACTCGTTTTCGACAGTTTTTTTTTTAAAGACATGTGCTTTGCATCCATCAAGACTGCACTGCTCTTATTTAAAATTAACGCAAATAATAATCGCAATAACTCGTTTTTCATTTTTTCATCTCAACCAAAAGTCTGTATTATGACCCTATTACAATATCAATCAATATAAATAAACATGGGCGTTAAGTGTTTACCGCAAACTTTGAAGCTATCAAGTTAAAAAGATATACCCCGGTAACAACAATCTCGTTTAGTTTTAATTGTGTGTGTTTGCGTTTCTCTGATCATTGTTGAAACATATGGTCAGTCCGATGAATGGTTGATATGGAAATTGGTACGTCAAATCATCTACTCCGGCCTTAGTTATGAACATAGGCACAAGTGCATTTTGGGTAGAAAAGTATCGGCTTGTTCAGGAACAAAATACAAACTGACATATACACAAAATTCATGTAGGTTAATTATTTTTTTATCTTTTTTGCGCATGTTTAAACTTTATGGCATTTTCAAGTTTTGTTTCATAATAGACTTAATGTTAATTGACCATGTGACAGGTCCAGTTACACGGCCGTTAATCGCGAGAGCAATCTCTTTTTGGGATGAATTTGTTGTTTAAAAAAAAAGAGTTAACTACCCGTATTGCGGACAATTTGTATAATTTGGAAGTCAGCACATATGAATTCAATGAATGGTGACGTTTGAAATTTTTTTCATGACAATTTATAAACAAAAAAATCAATACATTTTCTTCAAATTGGATAATGTATTTCTATATATAAGAAGATAGAGTGTTCGTTTTCCCATTTTATTATTGTTACAACATAAACACATAGTAAACAAGAAATGTTTTTTAAACAGACAAACGGTGTTTATTGTGGTTGATGATGGTGAAATATGAAGTGTTCTACGATAAAAACATGTGTGGAATCGCCACTTTCACGACATATCCGGTATAGATACCATGATGCTTTGATATTTAGCAGTGCCAAATTAACTTTCATGTGCATACTATATTTGACATAACATATATAAATACAATGTATTGGTATATTGTTTGTTTGTTGATAACTTAAAAAAGACAAAGACATCGTGTTTTCAAAATTAACTTTCATGTGCATACTATATTTGACAGTACATATATATATATATATATACAATGTATTTGTATATTGTTTATGTTTTTTGATAACTTAAAAAATACAAAGACATCGTGTTTTCATTTTGTTTTTCATTTTGCCAACAATTGAAAAGTTAGAGAGGAAATAGATGTATATATCCAATTTGACTGTACTAGTTTTTGACATTTTTTTCAAAGACATATGCTTTGCATCCATCAAGACTGCACTGCTTTAATTTAAAATTAACGCAAATAATGATCGCGATAACTCGTTTTTCATCTCAACCTAAAGTCTGTATTATGACCCTTTTACAATATCAATAAATATAAATAAACATGGACGTTAAATGTTTACCGAAAACTTTGAAGCTATTAAGTTAAAAAAATATAACAACGATCTTGTTTAGTTTTAATTGTGTCAGTCCGAAGACTGGTTGATATGGAAATTGGTACGCCAGACCATCTTCTCCGGCCTTAGTTGTGAACATATGCACAAGTGCGTGAACATATGCACAAGTGCATTTGGAGAGAAAAGTATCGGCTTGTTTAGAAACAACACGCAAAATTAATCACCTTATACACACAATTCATGTAGTGTAATTATTTTAAATCTTTATTGCGCATGTTTAAATTTTATGGCATTTTCAAGTTCTGTTTCATAAGAGACTTAATTTTAATTTGACCACGTGACATGTCCAGTTACACGGCCGTTAATCGCGAGAGCTGATCTCTTTATGAGATGAATTTGGTGTTGTTTTGAAAGAAGGGGTTATAATACCGGTGTTGCGGACAATTTTTATAATTTGGAAACCATCAAAGATTGATTCAATTAATGGTGACGTTTGAATATCTTTTTTCTTCATTACAATTTATAAACAAAAAATCAATACCTTTTCAAATTGGATTGCACTAAAGAAAATGTGTTTCTATATATTGTAAGATAGGTATGTTCGTTGTTCCATTTTAGTATAGTTACAACATGAACACATAATAGACAAGAAATATTTTTAAACAGACATACGGCGTTGATTGTGGTTGATGTTGGTGAAAGATAAAGAGTTCTATTAATCTAGTTCGACGATAGCGAACTTCTTTTTCTGCGCAGTTCTTAACTGCATCACAAGAAAATCGATTGCGGGGTGTTACGCAAGATTTCGTGGCTTATTTCTTACTATAATACTTAAATGATCATTTATCTCTAGATAAAAAGAAGAATCAAAGAAGAATGGAAATGAAATCAGGTGAACCTGGCCACACGAATTATCCGTACACAGATCTTTTTGAAATATTTATACGCGCGTACTTCGAACAGACCTATGTTAGTGGTTTTATAGGGTATTGTTAATTGATTCGATTTTTAATGCTTAATAAATTGGTAAATATGGTGGGGAAAATCTTGTTAAATTAATCAATAAATATAGTATGTATCATGAAAACCTCAATACACATTACAAATCAATTAATGTCATACCTTAAGTATATCGCCGAATATCTTCATTTATGATATTTCTGGTCAAACTAAAATTCGAGTTCACCCAATTGATGCGATAGCGTTTATATTATATAATATTATATTATATAACGATCCTTTTACTGACATCGAACTTATCTTGATACCGTGCGGGTTGGTATGCTATGCATTAAAGTGAGGTCACTATTCCACTGCTGGAACGACGGCTTGTTTAAAACTGTATACTTTTGCAAGTTTAACGTTCGATTTCGAAAACAATTTTGAATATTTTGGTAACAACAAATACCAGTATAGCGAAAAACAATACTTTTGTCATATAAAATATACTGGTACACAGAATACAATATAGTAGTAATTACTTAACATGGTATCATAGCCTTTAAGTGCAAACGCTGGCGCTGACAATCTTTTAAGTAATAAGAGGCACACACAAACTGTATTGATGACGAAAGTTGAGTGTAAAACTGTTTCATCCCTGAAGCTTTTTCATAAGAGATAAAATTGTTTCAAGGTGAACACGCATTTACCATCGTTGTAAAACGTACTGTTGTATCTCTTTTGAGGGCCCCTCTTTTGATACCTATACTTCACAAAATAAAAAATCGGTAGAATTACCTATTAATGTAAATGTAATAAGTTTTTGAAGATTGCACGTTTTCTATTTCAACAAGTTTCTGGCCCACTGGCGGGATAGTTTTATTGAGTGAAGGAAAAATGCCTCTTTTATACAGTAATAAATAGCGGCATAGTTCAGAAACAAGTCCTATGGTCTGAAGATCGTTAAGGGCCAAAGTTTTGTTTTACAATAAGTTGTCTTGGTAGGGTGAACATTACGTTAAAAGCGACATCCACTAGCACAATTTTAGTATTATCATGTGCATTAATATAGGTATTAAACACATAAAGCGTATGTAAGTTGGTCGTTATTGAACTTTCAACCATTCGGTTCAACATTCTGTCATCGTGTCTGAACAAAGAGAGCATAAATAAGTCAAAATTAAATTTCACTGGTCTCCCTAATAATATTTTCAAGCCACGGTGGAGGCTCTCGAGTTAGAAGGAGAAGAAACCATTTGCATGAAAAGGCAAACATCAACCTGCTTTTAGTGTTCTGTCTTTATACCGATGAAAGACGTTGATAATTACAAACTACCTTGATCGTATTATTTACGAGCAGAAAATAAGAGACCGATAGTGAATGTACGTGTATGATACTGATAATTATGATGCCTTTTTTTCAAGCGGAATAGCGGTTTGGACAGTTTAAAACGGAGAGATTGAGCCATTTGCGCTTCCTTGGAAGTATGATTCGAATGTATTTAATATATTGATCTTTCGGAGGATTCCGGAGATGTATCACAAATGCGTTTTACTATAATCGCTATCGTTTTAATATATCAGTGATTTCTTCGTGAACACCACCATCGGTCTCAATTGTAAAACATGACTTGGAGTAAAATATATGGATGCATAAAGAGAGTATGCTAATTATAGAGTACACATGACTTGATAATATTATTATTATATATTAGTATTATGTAACCAAACCGAAAACAACAACAACAACACACAATACGACGGGTAGTTTGAAAATACATCCGCCGATCTTTTTAATAGAGCTTCATGATTAAAACGGTAGGGTCATTCAAATAAAATCTGTATTTCCATCGGTGTTTTTTTTCTTCGGATTGTTGTCATGCTTAAGTGTGCTTTTTTGGAAGATGTAGTGTAAGTTAATTCGGATGGATACAATTTCGGAAGTGATGAAGGTCACAATATACTATTACCAATCCTTATGTAATTTAATGTAAAACCCTCAAATTGAGTCAAAAACTAAGTCAACATTGTGCACGTACAGACCCCTATAACCATACATTTACATTAAGAGATCTCTCATCTTAACCCGTTTTAGAACAAAAAATTAGTTGGCTTGTGATATCTTTAGAAAGAATTTGACAGATATCACACTACACCGATTTTTCAAGTTTTCAGTGCTATGATTTTAAGGAGTCCTTGAAGCAAGGGTGAAGATATCACATGATAAATATGCACACCATATTGAATGATGACAGCAGTATTGTAGTGTTTTTACGGTTAGCTCTTTGTGGGGTTCGTCAACAACTACAGCAATTACTTGCAACGGCACTAAATACAATACTCACGTTGGCATCGACTGGAATGCTCGTCAGGATGGCACCAAACGTCCTCGTCGTCTTCGAGGGAACTCGTCGGCTATACTCGTCGGTTGCACGTCACAAAATGGCACTATACATGTACTTCTGGGAATACACCTCCAGGCAAATACGTACTTAAACACACAGTCACCGGCTTACATACACATATACTTCTGGGAATACACTTCCAGGGAAATGCCTGTCATTTACACAATCACAGGCAACTCACAGACTCACATACACAGTCACAGACTCACTTATATCTTCTGGGAATGGCCTTCCAGGTAAATACGTGTTGAACACACATAAAATACAATATAATACAATATGATACAATATAATCTATACTCAGGCTCACAATTACTCACTCAGGCTCACAATTACTCCAAGCAATACTCAACTTGGGAAAAGACGTCCACTCGCATCAGTCACCCGTGCATAAGAGACCGTACAAACTCGTGCTACCCAGCATGCACTATTCCGATTTGTCGCTGGTTCCCAATCACGAGGTATGTGCGCATTTTGTAGACCGGGCACCGGCACAACACTCCTCCCACTTTTCTCCTTTTGGGACGACGCCACACAGCGAAGGAATCATACCGGCGCAACCGATGAAGTAATAGTGCCCCTTGCGTAAGCACCTTGACCTAACACCTCAAAGTTAGGTCTGCATGCCGGCCTCTCTTGGCGCAACGCCTGCCATAGACCACAACTAAAGTTAATGCATCTCCATTAAATGACCATTTGTGTTTAGCACCTTCGCACAAATATGAACGCATATGAGCCATAATCTTTGTTAATAAAGAGTTAAAAATAAAAGTTCACAATAAGGTCCGGTAACTCTTGCTCCTTTTCTTGTCTGCACAATAATTGGACAAGTGTACCCACCTTCCAACCTATTTTCACAAATTTTAAGAAATAAAATAACTTATCCAATAAAATCATAAAATATCATACAAATACATCCCCTCGCAGCCCAAATGAGAAGGCCTACGCCCTCTGCATGTGACTGCATAATATACAATAAAAATCCGCTTGGTTATATTAAAATAAAAATCACAAGAAACGTAACCTTCTAAGGCACTACAAATGCGTTTAAATAATATCTCAGTGACAAAAAGGTTAAAAATATAAGAATAAAAATAATCTTATTTTTGTCCAAATAATACATATAATCATTGACATTATATGGAGGAAAAGACAACTAAAATAAAACTATTGTACCCACTACATTCCTCCCACTTTTCTCCTCTTGGGCCGCCGCCGTACGGTCGCACCCAAGGCAGAAGAGACAAAGACTCAAATGGGACCATGATCCCCCTCCCGCAGGCACGGGAGTGCCTTTGCCCAGCGGGGTACATACAGACCGCTGCATTCTAGCGGTTAGTGACCAATATGTTTCTTGCATAAGAAAATTTCCATCACATTAGTAAATAAAAAAAACATTATTGTCGGCTATCGTCCGACAATTGCTTAATCAAGAAAAAACATTCTTGTTGGCTTTCGTCCAACAAGTACAGTCACTTATGTATTAGAATGTGGAGATCACACTGAGAAATAATGTACTTTACAAAAATAAAAACAAAATAAAAGTGTACATGCACCGGGAAACAACTCCGGCCATTCAAAAAATTAAAGTGACGCTACGAGACAGTTGCCGTCAAGCACGGTCACACACAAATTTAAAAAGACCTGCAAATATTGTTTAAAAGAACAACTCCGGGAAATACCACTTCCGGCCAACAGTATTGAGTGTGACAGTGTTCGTCAAGCACTGTCACCTATAAAAAACAAACTCATGCGACAAAATTCTACGACATTGCTCGGTATATGGTTGGTAGAAAAGAAATTCATTTATAGAAAATTACGGAAATAAATGACATGATACAGCAATGACGAAGTGATTGAAGTTAGATCGACTCACAAATCTTAACATGGAAGGATAAAAGGTGACGGAGGTGCCAAGACTGGGATATTGCAGGGGAAACCGGGTTTCTATTCACCATCTGCGTAGTTACCACATCCGATGGTGCGGTGTGACAGCGGTCGTCCGACAATGTCACACCCGACCATAAGTTAAAAAAAAACAAACAACAGACTTCACGGGAAATAATCAAACACATCCGTGACTGTGCAAAGCACTTCTTAGCGCGGTAATACAAAAATTACAGGAAGTTAAGCGCGGACGGCACAAGATAATTTGGGACGACACTTTATGCCTATTCATTAAACCCCCATTTCGCAGAGCACTGTTCAGATTAATTTCAACAATATTGCAATAAAAGACTGGGCTTAAACTGAGACAATAGGACATATATATTCAAAACAATCTAATCAAACTAATCAAAATGTTTAAAAGAACTATTACTTTTATACACCGCGTACTTCATGTAATATTCATAACAACAACTTTTACTACTACTACTACTACTACTACTACTTCTGCTACTACTACTACTACCACTACTACTACTACTACTACTACTACTACCACTACTACTACTACCACTACTACTACTACTACTACTACTACTACTACTACTACTACTACTACTACTACTACTACTACTACTACTACTGCTGCTGCTTTTAGTGTTACTACTAGAGATACTCCGCGTACACCGTAATACGTTATCAACACCGCGAATAGAATGTCACTGCAACTTTACTGTAATTTTTTTTTTTTAATTGGGGGTCTTTTGTATTTTGCATTGTTTTCCTAGTTTTACTAACAATTAACCTCGCCATTTACAATTTAAGGCGGTACAGATTTTGGAAGTTAGACGCTCTGGTGGTCGCCAACCTAATTTCCACCGCTGGGACCGCTCCCAGCGGCGAGAACTAGAGGGTCGCCACCCTTTGGAACCACGCCTAACAAGTCTTCGAACACCACCTTCCCAGCTGTCATCTGGGGTAACTCGGCATCCGCATGCGCCGCCCTTACGGCGGTCACACGCGGCAACTTCTGTCGCCCTTCTGACAGGTACTGACCTTCCGGTGGCCGGAGTAGTTTCAGCAGCTTTTCGTTGGGCTATTTTGGCCCCCACCTGGTCGGCCCTGTCGGTCGCCATGCTTTTAGCCGCCTCCGCAGACTGAACCGCAACGCGCTGCACGCGAAATTCATCATCGCACACAGGATCTCCATGGTCTCCTTCAGTGCTCTCGCAAATGACCATCCTTGGATCACTGACGACATCTGGCACTGTTGGCAGCACCAAGGGAACTGCATCGTGCACGTCCTTGGCATGCTGCACCTTCATGCAGAACTGGGAAACCGGACCTAGCTGGTTTACATGATCCACTTCCGGTTGGCCCAACTGCTTAGTCGTCGCAGCTACCACAACGGGCTCCTTCTCCTTATGGTTGGGCAAGGACATGGCATGAAAATGTCCCCAGTTGGAACCATATCTGCCGCGATACGATCCCTCAGGGCGGACTTTTGAATTTTGGTTCCGATGCCCACGTAAACCTCCGCCACCAGCACCCGCAGGATACATAACCTGGCGTTGGTCGTTGTACCACCGGTTCCGGACCTTCCCTGGGTAGGGGCACTCCACAGGGTATTCGGCATAGCCTTTTTTATTTCGAAACGGCTTACCCGGTTGTCGGACAAAGGGATCAACGGCCGAAATTCCAAAAGAGTTTGACAATCTCTCCACAGCATCCAGCAACTTCTCGACCACCTGGGTCAATTTGTCGACCGCCGACACACTGACCTCATCCGCAGTGGGTGCTTTCTTCACCTCGTGAACCCACCTTGACTCTTCTTGCTCAGTCTCCTGGGTATACCTCGGAGCCGCGGCGCAAGCCGACTGAACATGGCTATATATCTTCAGCATGTTCATCGCATCTCCCATAGATGTTGGTAACTGCAGACTAACATGCTTGCCGGCCTCCTCGTCAATCAAACCGTGACAAAACTTCGTCACTGCCTGTTCAGCGGCGTATGCATAGGGCAGATCACGAAACGCCGCTGTTGCCAGCTTCAGCGCCCGATCTGACCAATTGTCTAGGGACTCGCCTACTTCCTGATGGGCAACGTGGAAACGGCCCTGCGCGGTGGCGGTAAGCTCCCTGGCGCCAAAACGCTCCTGCAGTCGCTGCATTAGCTCTGCGTAAGGTACCGCCCCTCTCCCTTCGGTAAGCAACGCATAGAAATCGACCGCCTTTCCTGTCAAACACCAACCAAGGCAATCGGCGCATTCTGCGTCAGACCAATCTTGCACCCTTGCGTAGCGCTCAAACTTGCTCTGAAAAACAAACCAATTGCTCTGCCCATCATATAACAGGCTCTTAGGCAATTTTGTCAGAACATCCCGATCTTTCTGTGTCGGGGGAATACTTGGGCCAGGAGGGTTGCTTGGTCCGGGCAAATTATTGAAAACCGGTGCATTGCTGGGTATGGGAATAGTGATGGTAGATGGAATTGGGACAGGTAGACCATTCGGGGCAAGAGGGCCCTTTGAGGCACGATGGGATCCCGTAGGCCCATTGTCCCTACTCTGGGGCAAACCTAACAAAGGGGGCGGGGCGGGGACGCTTGATGCGACATTAAACGGTTTCGGTATGCTTGTCATCATATTGTCCGGCTGTAACAACAGACGCTTTGGGAGCAAAGGCTTTGCAATCTGGGGAAGAAAATCGTCCCATTGAGCTACGTCCGCCTCAAGAGCCGAAATTTGGGCTTCGAGTTGGGCCCTCTCGTGATCCTGACTTACCGACTCCTTCTCGAGCACAGACATATCTATCCACCTTTCGTGTGGGTCCATGGGCCTATTAGCGATTGACCGCCCCATTCCACCCTCCCCAACATGTTCCGCCCCATCCCCATACCCCAGGGCTTCTCTAAATAATGCGGGGTTAGTACTAAAATCCAACTCGGTCATGTCACCAAAGGTCAGCGGCCGCCCTATAATTGCCTCTAAAGTATGTGGTAACAAATTTCCCGTATTTTCCCGTATCAAAACAATGGCCTGTGC
The DNA here is from genome assembly GCF_020536995.1 of Dreissena polymorpha. Lineage (NCBI taxonomy): Eukaryota > Metazoa > Mollusca > Bivalvia > Myida > Dreissenidae > Dreissena > Dreissena polymorpha. The sequence goes on along the minus strand of NC_068355.1, from coordinate 38,848,785 downwards.
CAGTTGTCTGCCCACACCCAGAATATTGCATAATCTAGTGGGAGTGTCGTAGTTCACTCGAATTTTTCTGGGGGCTACCAGTAAAAATGGTGGGGTATATCCACTTCCCATATCCATTGTTAATTTAGAACTTTACAAGTAAATATGAAAAAGTTAAATTAATAAACAACCTAAAATAAATGGGCCAAGAAATTCTGAAATAAAAACTTTTGTATCTACTGGTAGGCAATTAAAATTTAATTGCCAAACAATAACCAATTAACAAAATCGCTATCACTGTTGTTGCTATCAATAATCAATAAAAACTAAAAGTAAGAAACACGTCGCTTTAACTTGACGTTAAGCACTAATTTCCCGGGACCCAGTTTACTTTCGCAATAACACTGCTATAAAAAGAATTGCCAAGGACAAAACTCGTGCGTGTAAACTTCTATTTCCTCGGACTTTAGTTACCGATATATCAGCAATTTACACTGCTATATACAACAGTCAACCAAACACGTTTTTCATGAACTGCTGCGCACAGAATACGCGCCAACTAATCACGGGAAAATTGCCAAATAAAAAAAAAACACGTGGCCATCCGTTGATTACACAAGCAATTAAACTGTAACAAACAGCATTGGAAAATCACGTTTTTTAAGAAATATTTCACCAACTGATTACATGGCCGGCGAATGCCAACAATGGAAAAAAACTACGATGCCGTCTGTTTGTTACACACTTCTTAAAATAGACGAACACTGAGTTCAACAAGTTAAAAACAGAAATCACGTTTTATGAAACGAACAGTTTCTATAAACTTTAAATTAAATTTGATCCGTCGATTGAAAATAAATTATGCGATGCCGATTGATTTTGCAACTAGCCTAACCGTTAAACACAATTTTCACTTTGTCCCCCGTTGGGCGCCATTGTAGTGTTTTTACGGTTAGCTCTTTGTGGGGTTCGTCAACAACTACAGCAATTACTTGCAACGGCACTAAATACAATACTCACGTTGGCATCGACTGGAATGCTCGTCAGGATGGCACCAAACGTCCTCGTCGTCTTCGAGGGAACTCGTCGGCTATACTCGTCGGTTGCACGTCACAAAATGGCACTATACATGTACTTCTGGGAATACACCTCCAGGCAAATACGTACTTAAACACACAGTCACCGGCTTACATACACATATACTTCTGGGAATACACTTCCAGGGAAATGCCTGTCATTTACACAATCACAGGCAACTCACAGACTCACATACACAGTCACAGACTCACTTATATCTTCTGGGAATGGCCTTCCAGGTAAATACGTGTTGAACACACATAAAATACAATATAATACAATATGATACAATATAATCTATACTCAGGCTCACAATTACTCACTCAGGCTCACAATTACTCCAAGCAATACTCAACTTGGGAAAAGACGTCCACTCGCATCAGTCACCCGTGCATAAGAGACCGTACAAACTCGTGCTACCCAGCATGCACTATTCCGATTTGTCGCTGGTTCCCAATCACGAGGTATGTGCGCATTTTGTAGACCGGGCACCGGCACAACAGTATTGCAATGCCATTCTAACAATCTTAAAATTGTTCTTATTGTGTTTTATACAAGATTAAAATTAAAAATTGTAATGAAAGACACTGCAGTTTCTGCAACTCTAGTGAGTTTATCTCATGTCTGCAAGTTTATTCAATTAAAATATCAAATAAAGTGTTGATTCTACAATGAAATACTTTTTAGAATTGTGACAAAATGAAAATATATCTCAGCATACTGGCTTCTTCGACACCATGGACATCAAGTGTCACATTAAAGTGATATCAAGCCGACACCTGTGGTTTGTAAGACCAGGTTTTTCAGAAATGGCATCTGGCTTATAAGTTTTTAGTGGATAGAATGTATGTGAGGAACATATTTTTGCCAGGCTTTTTAGCACATTGGAAATAATGATACATTATGAGTTATAGCAATCGTGGAATGCAAAACAATGAAGCACTTTTGAGTTATGACCCTTAAATTATGTCCATTTGTTTATCTTTGACTTGTGATTAAATTTTGTCAGACTAGAGGATATTTTGAAAACTTAAACTCCCATTCCCCAATTTGTAAGGATATTTTGCTTAATTTATTTGTACTTTATTCTGTTTACATAATAAATCCATGTGATGACTGTCCACCAAACACTTGTTTATATGTCCAGCAACGGCACATGTGTGCGATGGACACATGTTTTTCTTTATTTTGTTTTATCACTCTGAAAATAATTGTTATTTGATATTCTAATGGCTCAAACAAAATTGAACACATTGACTCATTAAGATAATATCCATAAAATTATTTCAATAGTACTTTATAAACTCATTGTTAACAATGGTATAAAATAAAATATGTATCAAATATATCAATTTCCTCCAACAAAATCATTCCAGTTGATTGTATTTATGTAATTACAATCCTATTAAACCAAGTTTCTATTTAAGAAATCAGTGTATGTGCATATTTTAATAAAAAAATCACTATGATAATGTTATGGATAGACTGCTTTTTTGTGGAATTATTTTGAAATTTTCAAATGTGCCTAAAGTACCCCATACTGTTCTCAATGATAAATTTATATTATGTACATTTAAATGTATATATTAAATATTTTAAACATCAGTCTGTGGTAAACACCATAATGTCCAACATTCCCACAATGAATTTTCCACTGAGTTTACTGTAGCAGACAGATTTTGGATTTTACATCATCCTTCTGTGTGACTTTGGATGACATGTCCTCCGTTTTTGGCACCACCTCTGCTACTCTCCGCCTCCCATCTTTGTCAACCTCAATGATTGCATGGGACCCAACTCCACACACCAGAACATGTCCTGAGTCAGTCACACGGAGGCCAGGTGGGTAACCTTTCCAGTTCAGTGCAGGGTCAGTTAGAGTGGAGATCACTTTGCCATCCCTGGACAGGGTGACCAGCTGATTGCTACGGATGTTGGCCAAATATATCCTGTCTCCATCATTATTCACTGCACAGGAAGCAACTGTGGAATGGAAGACAGTGAAAAAGAGGTTTTGCTTTTGAAAACATAAAGATAATAGCAGGTCATATAATAAAAAATAAATATAAGTTCATTAATGTCAAGATTTCTGGTAGTATTTACTTCATAAATAAAACACTAAATGAGATGAAACATGAATAAAAGTACTTTATCATGTCTCCATCAGGACTTTTGCACAGTGTCTAACTGTGGAATAGGAAACACTGAAGATAGGATGTTGCATATGGACATTAGGGCATGCAATAAACAAAGATGTAATTTGAGTTTGCATTTGGCAATATAAAGTCCAGATTTCTGGTAGTACATGTATATTAGAAACATAGATAATTTTATCAAATAAAGCATACATTTAAGTTAATGGGTAGAACATTTTAACCAAATTGTTAATACTAAAAACTAGTAGAACTATGCATGTGATTAATTGTGTTTATTTTGTTGCAAAGGTTAAGTGTAAAAGATATGAATTGTTTTTTAAAGACATCATAATATAATGGAAGTATCTTTTTTAGCTCATCTAGTTTTTGAAAAAAAAAAAATGAGCTATTGTCATCACCTTGGCGTCGGCGTCCAGTTAAGTTTTGCGTTAAGGTACACTTTTCTCATAAAGTATCAATGCTATTGCATTCAAACTTGGTACACTTACTTACTATCATGAGGGGACTGGGCAGGCAAAGTGAGATAATTCTTGCTTGCATTTTGACAGAATTATGTGCCCTTTTTATACTTAGAAAATTGAAAATTTTGGTTAAGTTTTGTGTTTAGGTCCATTTTATTCCTTAAGTATCAGGGCTATTGCTTTCATACTTGCAACACTTACTATCATAAGGGGACTGTGCAGGCAAAGTTATGTAACTCTGACTGGCATTTTGACGGAATTATGTGCCCTTTTTATACTTAGAAAATTGAAAATTTTGTTAAGTTTTGTGTTTAGGTCCACTTTTTTCCTAAAGTATCAAAGCCATTGCTTTCATACTGGCAACACTTACTAACTATAGTAAGGGGACTGTGCAGGCAAAGTTATGTAACTCTGACTGGCATTTTGATGGAATTATGTGCCCTTTTTATACTTAGAAAATTGAAAATTTGGTTAAGTTTTGTGTTTAGGTCCACTTTTTTCCAAAAGTATCAAAGCCATTGCTTTCATACTTGCAACACTTACTAACTATCGTAAGGGGACTGTGCAGGCAAAGTTATGTAACTCTGACTGGCATTTTGACGGAATTATGGGCCCTTTATACTTGATTTTTTTTTAATTAAAGATCATCTAATAAACACCACACCCTCACACTATACCCCCCCCCCCCAACCCCCACCCCAAAAAAATAATTTTTATGGCCCCAGTAGGGTGGCATATAGCAGTTGAACTGTCCGTCAGTATGTCAGTCAGTCTGTCTGTCAGTCCGAAAAAAAACTTTAACATTGACCATAACTTTTTCACTTTTTAAGAAAGCAACTTGATATTTGGCATGCAAGTGTATCTCATGGAGCTGCACATTTTGAGTGGGGAAAGGTCAAGGTCATATGTCAAATTTATGGTGTCTGTCCGTCCGAAAACATTAACATTGGCCATAAGTTTTTCAATATTGAAGATAGCAACTTGATATTTGGCATGCATGTGTATCTCATGGAGCTGAAAATTTTGATTGGTGAAAGGTGAAGGTGAAGGTCATCCTTTAAGGTCAAATGTCAAATATATGGTGTCTGTCCGTTCGAAAACTCTAACATTGGCCATAACTTTTTTAATATTGAAGATAACATCTTGATATTTGGCTTGCATGTGTATCTCATGAAGCTGCACATTTTGAGTGGTGGAAGGTCACGGTCATCCTTCAAGGTCATCCTTTAAGGTCAAAAAATAAAATAAAATCAAAGTGGCGTTCTCATGAAGCTACACATTTTGAGTGGTGGAAGTTCAAGGTCATCCTTCAAGGTCAAGGTCATCCTTCAAGGTCAAAAAACAAAAAATTTCAAAGCGGCATTATCATTAAGCTGCACATTTTGAGTGGTGGAAGTTCAAGGTCAAGGTCATTCTTCAAGGTCAAGGTCATCCTTAGAGGTCAAAGGTAAAAAAAATAATTCAAAGCGGCATTATCATGAAGCTGCACATTTTGAGTGGTGTAGGTTCAAGGTCAAGGTCATCCTTCAAGGTCAAGGTCATCCTTCAAGGTCAAAGGTCAAACTAAATATAAAAAAATCAAAGTGGCGTTATCATGAAGCTGCACATTTTGAGTGGTGGAAGTTCAAGGTCAAGGTCATCCTTCAAGGTCAAATAAAAAAAAAAAATCAAAGCGGCGTTCTCATGAAGCTGCACATTTTGAGTGGTGGAAGTTCAAGGTCAAGGTCATCCTTCAAGGTCAAGGTCATCCTTCAAGGTCAATGGTCAAAAAAATTTAATCAAAGCGGCGTTCTCATGAAGCTGCACATTTTGAATGGTGGAAGTTCAAGGTCAAGGTCATTCTTCAAGGTCAAGGTCATCCTTCAAGGTCAAAGGTCAAAAGAATAATAATTTCAAAGCAGCGTTATCATGAAGCTGCACATTTTGAGTGGTGAAAGTTCAAGGTCATCCTTCAAGGTCAAGGTCATCTTTCAAGGTCAAAGGTCAAAAAAATATTTCAAAGCGGCCTTCTCATAAAGCTGCACATTTTGAGTGGTGGAAGTTCAAAGTCAAGGTCATCCTTCAAGGTCAAAGGTAAAAAATAAATAAATAATAATTTCAAAGCGGAGCAATAGGGGGCATTGTGTTTCTGACAAACACATCTCTTGTTTTTTTCAAACATGGTTAAAAAACACAAATATATATTTATTATTTTATTTTTGAAATACCGTCCAACCATCCCACCCAAGAATCCCCCCCCATTTTTTTTTGCATTTTTGGAAGATAATGTAATAAATGACCACACCCCCACACTATACACCCCTCTCCACTCCACCCCTCCATCCTTTGTGATTGAAACTGAGATAGGTCCCTACACCTTTAAAAAGAAAAATAGATGAGCGGTCTGCACCCGCAAGGCGGTGCTCTTGTTTAATTCATCTAATTGTTTTGGGAAAATACTATTTTGATTTGAAAACATATGTTTCTGTGAATGTGAATACAAACTAGAGATTATGACATTGTTAGATATGTTCAGCTTATTATTTACAAAATGTACATTTGTTTTTTAACATTTTATGAAACAAATTGCTTATTGATTTCATTGATAGTTTAAACATGGGTCTTATCAGTATAAACAATTGGAAAAACTATGTTGTTAATGATTACCTGTCTGTGAATCCAATGCATCCTCATACATTTTCCTCACCAGTGTTCCATCCACAGTGTACTGGTACAGAGCTGTGCTTGATGTAATGTACAGGTGACTGCCTTTATGGGCAATACACAAACATGGATGTTCGAGCTTTTGTATCCTGTCCTTAATCAACTGACCATCGGTCACTCTGATGAAATGGACCTCACAGTTATCCACAGCAACAGCCACCAGATTGGAGTCAATGCTGCACATAGACAATGGTATACCAGGCAAGTCATAGTGGGCCACCACCTTGTAGGTCTTGTCCAGTAGCTTCACTTTACAGTTGGACTTGTCTGTGATAAGGCGTTCTCCCATAGATGTCTCACAGATATTGGATATGTTGCATTCATTTCTATCTTTTGTTTTTACTGTATATCTCTCTCTGTTCTTTTTTGTGATGACTTCACTAGTATTGCACAGCTCTGAAGGTTTGTTCACATCGCTTTGTTGCTGTTGTTGGCTGCAAACTGTGTTGGAATCAGGCATTTGGCTTCTTTTTGCCATGTTCTCTGTTGCGCTTTTGGAACTTTTTGATTGTTTCATTTGGCAGAGTATCTGTCCCAATCCAGAGAGGGTAGCTAGGTTTTTTTTTATGGTTGTATCAGGGTTAAAAGTCAGTGTCATTGCTTGTGTTGTTGCCATGCCTTGTAAGATTGTCTTTGTCTTCAGGGACTGTTCAAGGCATTTTCTATACTTGATGAAATGGATCACTTCATTCTTGTCTTTCACATTTAGCCAATCATCTTGTACACATGTCATATTTTGTACTGACTCTGTACACTTTTTAATATCAGCTTGAATTGATGTCCTCATGGTAGCCAGTAACTTGTCTAATTCCTTGAGAGTACTATTCTCAAGAAGATCCAAAGAATCGTTTATTTTCTTGCGTAAAGCTTTGATTTCTTTGAGACTCTTTGTATAAGATTTTCTAAAAGACATAAGACTTTTCCTAAAGTAGTCTATCTTCTTCGTCAACTTCTGGCGTTGTTTATCAACAGTTACTGACAAGTGATCAAGCTCTCCTTTCTGGTCAAGGTCTTTCACTTTATCAGCTATCAGTATTACTTGGCTGCAATTCCTAAAAAAAATTTTTTTTTTTATATATTTTTTGTAGAAATTGTTTCCATTGTCATATGTGTTTTTTATTTTAAATTATTATATTAAGTCAGAAGAAATAATTTTAAAAATCTATTTGGCTGTTATTTTCTAACCTTAGATTTTGAATCAAACTGATATCATATGTTATACATAATTAAAACATTACGCATAGACCATATTTGCACACAATTCTCAAGAACATCATCATATCTGACCTTGAAAAAGATTCCATTATATACTGGTGTGAGCATATTTATTTTCTATGGTGGAAAAAATATTAGTTATTTACACATACTTTAGGATTCTCTATAAACTCCTTCAATGAAGGGAGCATATAGCAACAGTCTCCCTACTACAAAGGTCACACGAAGTGGTCTATTTTGACCATAAAATAGCTCGTCTTAGCCATAACTTTTACATATATTGATGGGTTTTTTAATTTCTAAGCACAAAGCTTATCCATCAAAGGACAACTTGGTGTGTAAGACATGTCTCCCTACCTTTTAGTTCAAAGTCACATGTATAGTTCAAGTCAAATTTAGTCATAAAACAGTTTGTTTTGACTTAACATTCATCATACAAGAGGTCAATGTTGGGAGGGGTTAGTTACTTTTCAGCGCTAAATAACATTCACATTTTCTGGCCTTGTTTGTTATTTATTAAGTTGTGCATGTACAATATTTCTCATAGTACGTAAAAAATTGCAAAAGTTATGCCAATTTTCAAACACCTGTTTAAAAAAGGGGATGTATTATGGAACATCATTCTGTGGCTGGTGGTTTTGCCAGTGGGTATTAGACTCAGTAGGCAGGAATGTTGGTGGGTACCAGAAAAAAACATCAGCTCAAATCAGTTTAAATCAGATCAGCATGCATCTTGGTGATAATGTTTATGACCAATATATCTCAGCCAAGTTTTATTACAAGCCAGATCACTTGAGCTTTTCTGAATTATGGCCCTTGAATTATTGAACAAAAAAGTTTTTATTAACCTTGTCTGCTCTCTGAATCAAAATGTTTTAAACAGATTATCGTGAAACTTGGTGATGATTATTTTGGCATAATAACTGAGTCAAGTCTAATAACCAGTCAGTTTGTATGAAACACTATTATGGCCCATGAATTGTACTACAAAAAGGTGACATAAAATGTTTCCACTCTCTAAGTTAAACAGTTCAAACGGGCTCATCATTAAATTTAGTGATAATGTTTGTGGGCATATAATATTGGCCAAGTTTGATGCCTACCCAGATACTCTGATTTCTGGGGAAATAGAGCCCGTGGGCTCCTTTGGGGGTGGGGGTGGGGGTAAGGCATAAGTTTTACACAGAATGCCTTGACAGGAGAATTGAAGAATGATATCAATTCACTTCAAGTTATATTAAGAAATGAATACCTACTTACTATCTTTGTATACCCTTCTGGAATATAAGCATTATACTCTTTTGTTAAGCAATTTATACTACTTAAACTGAACTAAGATAAAACTTAAAAATTCAGATTTTTTGTCAGAGGGGTATTGTAAATTTGAAGTCAAATATGTATACTGTTTTCTAGGGACAATGTGGCCAGACTTTGGCGCCAAAAGTGGATAAAGTGTGTGCTGAAGCACTTCAGCGATATCGCTTTCGAATCATCCAAGGGCTTAATTAAATAACTAAATTGAAATGTAATGGTCACATAACCCTGTTCAGGCATAAATATCAACTGGTTTTAATCTTCATCAAACTTGGTCACAATGTTTGTGGTTATAAAATCTCGTCCAATTAAAATAACCAGATAGATCATGTAAAGCACTTCTCAATTATAGCAATTCAATATTCAGAAATGGTCAAATTAATGTTGTATGCTCACTAACTCAAATTTTTCTCATCTTATAATCATCAAACTTAATCAACTTGAGCCAGCCCCTTTATCAGGGTACTTTGTGACAAGTTGTGATGCTTAAGACATAATTATAACATCAGGCTTCCTATTAGGACATGTGACATCTGTGTATATGATAAGTTTCTATTGTGATGAACGTAGTATTTACAACATTGTAACGGTATGAAAGATGGTCAAAGATTTATTTAGACATAATTTAATACACATTTTGATAATAGTGCAACTGTACTTACTTATGATTGTGCAGATGGCAGACATGACATATCAGTTCCAAATGGTCCTCACAAAATCCTGTTAGTCTTTCTTTCGTGTGCTCTTGACATATCTCCAATTCATCCACATTGGTCTTAGGCCACTGGCTTATGTGATTTCTGCCCAACAATTCATGCCTCTTAAAAAGTGTGTTATGGAGCTCGACACAATTGCAACAAAAAAACTTTGAACATTCCTCACAGTAAAATGCAGCCTCTGAGTTTCTGTCATTTTCCTGACAAGTCAAGCAAGAGAAATCATAGATCACATCACAGCCTTTTTCAATTGAACTCTCAACATTGGAAGCCATTTTTTATCACTATTGAGTATTTCTTTTGTTGTAATTGTAATCATTGACATTTAATCTTAGTTACCTGTTTATCGTTTGCTGCTTAATGAAAGTTTAAAGTTCATTACACCATTACACATTCATTCACTGTAATAATTAATATATTAATGAGTGCCTACTTAATTGGCACTCATTCTGTATACCGTAATTACTTTAAGTTTTCGGACACCCTCCTTTTTAGTAAAAATATTTATTTTTTCGTGACTTAATTTTCGGACATATGGGTTTTCGTTCATAATTAATGTCTCTTAATTTTTGGCAGAAATATTTTACCGTCCTATTTAACAGACTTCAGCTCTGTTTTTTCGCTTATCTCGTGACACTTTGATCATGGGTTTTTACAACCGGATAACCATGTATATAGGTAGAAAATAATGGATTCACTTAACAGCATTTGAAACAGTGTCATCTTACTATTGAAGCAGAATGTTTTCTGTTTTTACTTTTTTGTTCTATATCATTTCAGGTAAGTGTTAGCAATGCTGTGAAGTTGTATTTATTTCTTAAGGCAGAACAAGAAGATTTAATCACAAACAAATTATTGTACATTTGTTTATTGCATTTATTTCAAAATAATTATAATTTTCGGACACCTTAATTTTATCTCGAAATTTTCGGAAACCTGTAATTTTTGAATATTTTTTATTATTATTAAGTGTCTGAAGACATAGAGTAATTACGGTACTTCAGGGCAATCTTTAAACTCCTGTTTATTATAAACATTTAAGTCAGTATTGATGGGATTTAAACTTGATCACCATATAAAATATACAACCAGTTGAAAGTACAGGCTAATCTGGGTTTAGAGACGGTAAGAAGGTTGATCTTTAAACTGATTTCTTAACAAACGTGGTCTGTTAATACTTATTAATGCATCCTGGTCTCTTGTTGTGCTTTTATGATTGTTGCTTAATTAACAGGTGCTATTATAACATATATTGCATACTGCTTTGTATTATTTTTCTATAGAGAATATATAAAAATTGCTGGTAGTAAAAAAGGTTTGTTTAATGAATCTTTTTTTTTCATACGGATTTATTTTCAGGTTGATTTTCTGAACAGGTATTGAAGGGACATTTTCAAGTTTTGGTAAATTGGCATCTTGAAAAAAAAAGGTTCAGATTTGTAAATTTTCTTTGTTACAAGTTATAATAATTATCAGTAATACTGAAGATTTACCCTGCTGTAAAATATCCATAATATGCATCTTTTGACGATTTAAAAACATGAAAATCATAAAGCGTAAAAATCATAAAACAATAGAATAATTTGGAGAGCTCTGTTGTTAATATAATATTTTGTGACACTACCAGGATTGCTTTTATAAAGTATAAAAAACATCACGCATTGTATGAGCATGGATGGCCGAGTGGTCTAAGTGATAGACTTTTACTCCAGGGGTCAGTGGTATGAGCCCAGTTGAGGATTATTTTTTGTTCTTTCTTTAATTTTATTCTTGATTTTTTACTGCAGTTTTTTAGATCAATTGTTATACATTTATCAATATATAAAGCATTTAATGACAATCTTCAATACATGCCAAAATCTGTGAAAAGGTCCCTTTAAAGACAACGCAATACAGCAGGGCATTAGTGGGAATTTTTTGTAAAAGAAAAAAGTTTATTTCATTGTTATTCATCTGGTTGTGTACTTAAGTGCACTAGACTGACTTTCCTAATAATGGGTTTTTCGTGGAGGATACAAAATGGTCTTTGTAATAAAGTTTATTCTTTTCTCAAAGAATTATTTCTCACTAGTTTGGGATTGGCACTGTACTGGTCAAATTAGGAAAATTAGAGTTGTTTTCATTAAAATTGGGACATTTATGTTTTTCTTAAAAACTGACATAAACAATAAATTTAGGGCCCTTGCTACACTTTGGGGTATTGGCGCCGGGGCCCTTAGAGGGGGGAATTTGGCGTCATTTTTTGGCAAAAGGGGAATTTTAAAAGATCTTTCCACCAACCATTCAACACTTAAAATTGCTATATTTTAATGTTATTTACATTAATATACATTTAATCAAAGGTTAATAGCACGATACCAGCTGGCAACATAGGTATAAAAGTAAAAAAATAAAAAAAAATTGGAGGGGGGAAATTTTAAGCTGAAATATGGGAAAAAAGTATACTATTTTAAGTGGGAATGGGGCCAAATTTCGGCCCCAAAAACGGCCAAACGATCGAGGGCCCTGAAATTACAATAAATAAATTCTGAAACAGCATTTTCAGAGGAACAATTGATTTTGATTATTCATTTGTACATGATGGTATTTCTTTTGGGGTCTTTTTGCATTATTTTCACAGGCTTTCAGGATCTTGCACCTTTATATCAGGTATAAATGAAGGAGAATTTGATTGTAAAGGTACCATGTTAGGGTAGGGTAGCAAGTTTATATAGGGGGACAACGCTCAAAGCATATGAGCGTAATTTTTTTAATTTTTTTGAAGTAAGCAGAAAGAGAAAGCATTAAATTGCCACATGCTTTAAAAGAAAACATCCTGGTGACATAATCATTTTTAGCCGGATTTTTTTCGAAAAAATCTCGGCTTATAGATTGATGTTGTCGGGCGGGCGGGGGGGCGGGCGGGCGGGCGGGGTGGCGGCGTGCTCGAAAATGTTTAAGTTCTTATTTCATGGTATAACTTTGGTATGCTTGGACCTAGAGTCTTCAAACTTGACATGAAGGTTGGCCAGGATTAACAGATGACCACTGGTCATTTCAAGGTCATTCATTTGAAGGTCAAGGTCACTGTGACCTTCAATATAAAAAATGTTAAAGTTCTTATAACTTTGGTATGCTTGGACCTAGAGTCTTGAAACTTGACATGAAGGTTGGCCATAACTAGTTAGTAACCACTGGTCATTTCAAGGTCATTCATTTGAAGGTCAAGGTCACTGTGACCTTGAATGTAAAAATGTTAAAGTTCTTATTTCATGGTATAACTTTGGTATGCTTGGACCTAGAGTCTTCAAACTTGACATGAAGGTTGGCCAGGATTAACAGATGACCACTGGTCATTTCAAGGTCATTCATTTGAAGGTGAAGGTCACTGTGACCTTCAATATAAAAATGTTAAAGTTGTTATAACTTTGGTATGCTTGGACCTAGAGTCTTGAAACTTGACATGAACGTTGGCCAGAACTAGTAAGTAACCACTGGACATTTCAAGGTCATTCATTTGAAGGTCAAGGTCACTGTGACCTTGAATGTAAAAATGTTAAAGTTGTTATAACTTTGGTATGCTTGGACCTAGAGTCTTGAAACTTGACATGAAGGTTGGCCAGAACTAGTAAGTAACCACTGGACATTTCAAGGTCATTAATTTGAAGGTCAAGGTCACTGTGACCTTGAATGTAAAAATGTTAAAGTTCTTATTTCATGTTATAACTTTGGTATGCTTGTACCTAGAGTCTTCAAACTTGAAATAAAGATTGGCCAGTACTAGAAGATGACCACTGGTCATTTCAATGTCATTCATTTGAAGGTCAAGGTCACTGTGACCTTAAATGTTAAAATGTTAAAATTGTTATAACTTTGGTATGCTTGGACATAGAGTCTTCAAACTTGACATGAAGGTTTGCAAGCACACTTAGATGACCACTGGTCATTTCAAGGTCATTCATTCTAAGGTCAAGGTCACTGTGACCTTGAATGTAAAAATGTTAAAGTTCTTATAACTTTGGTAGGTAAAAATGTTAAAGTTCTTATTCCATGTTATAACTTTGGTATGCTTGTACCTAGAGTCTTCAAACTTGACATAAAGGTTGGCCAGTACTAGAAGATCACCACTGCTCATTTCAATGTCATTCATTTGAAGGTCAAGGTCACTGTGACCTTCAATGTTAAAATGTTAAAATTGTTATAACTTTGGTATGCTTGGACCTAGAATCTCAAACTTGACGTAAAGGTTTGCAAGCACACTTAGATGACCACTGGTCATTTCAAGGTCATTCATTTCAATGTCATTCATTTGAAGGTCAAGGTCACTGTGAACTTAAATGTTAAAATGTTAAAATTGTTGTAACTTTGGTATGCTTGGACCTAGAATCTCAAACTTGACGTAAAGGTTTGCAAGCACACTTAGATGACCACTGGTCATTTCAAGGTCATTCATTTGAAGGTCGAGGTCACTGTGACCTTGGATGTAAATATGTTAAAGTTGTTAATACTTTGGTATGCTTAGACCTAGAGTCTTCAAACTTGATATGAAGGTTGGCCAGAACTAGTAGATGACCACTGGTCATTTTAAGGTCAAGGTCACCGTGACCTTGAATGTAAAAATGTTAAAATTCTTATTTCATGGTATAACTTTCTTATGCTTGGACTTACAGTCTTCCAACTGGACATGAAGGTTGGCCAGCACTAGTAGATGACAATTGGTCATTTTAAGGTCATTGAAGGTCAAGGTCACTGTGACCTTGAATGTTAAAAATTAAAAGTTGTTTTAACTTTCGTATGCTTGGACATGGACTTTGCCATGACTAACAGATGACCACTGGTCAAGAGAACAACTGGTCATTTTAAAGTCTTTCAATTGACAGTGACCTTAAATGTGAATATTTTTTTCATGATTTAACTTTGGTATGCTTACCACTGGTAATTTCAAGGACATTCAATTGAGGTTCTCAGTTGCGGCAACTTCAAATGTGAAAGGGCTCTAAAATAGGTTTGCTCATGCCTTGAAAAGTACTTACATTTCATTTTGACCTTTGAACAATATTTCAGTAATTTAAGTATTGCATTGACAAAAACACGAAAGGTACTTTCCTGTCATTTAAATCAAAAATCCGGCTTCAATGCGGTCATCTCCGACCGCGGAACTCTTGTTACTTTTTAGGTTTGCTCATTCTGTGATGAATAAAACACAATAACAGGGTTGGTTAAAAAAAAAAAAGAATGTTATTAACAAAAAACCATATTTTCATTTTCAGGTGCTGATAAGATGTACAAAAAGGGCAGTATCAAAAGGCATATTGTTGTTGTACTGGTTTGAAGAGGTACTCACAGCAACAAATTCACACTAGATAAACTCACTAAAATGGGCACCCTAAGAGGAATGCTGACGATCATCAGTAATGCAACTATGAGGAACAACAAAGGGACACAACTCATCCTAGCATGCTGTTGTATCCATTCCTCAACTTGGCATCACTCCATTTTTAAGAAAAATCTTCAGGTTAAAACAGACACTTCAGAGATTCCTGAAATTGGCACACCAGTTGAGTCGTGGTATTTTGATGTTTCTCGGTCAGGGCGAATTAAAATCGAATCAAAAATGGATGTGCATGTAGAGCCAATAAATTCACTGAAATTTCCAGAGATGAACAAGTTGTTTATCAATATAATGTACATGGGACAGAAGAAGCTGAGCAGTTATGATATTAAAGAGTTATCGAAGCAGTATGTGGTTGATGTTGATCTTGAGGACTTGAATGCAGGGATGCATCTTAAAATCGAGCAGAACACAAAAGCTGTACTGGAGACTCTGTGTCATATTAAACTGCCGCTCCAATATGGTATTTTACTTGCTTTTTGTTTGTTTATTTTTCAATTTGAAAATCATCTTTTGATTAAATTAAGTATGGACTTCAAAATACAATTTTATATTGTATGTACATGTATTCATTGAATCCTGAATGAAAAATGAATTAAAATACACATTTTTTTATATGAATTGTCCCGGAAGGATTTTAAATTGAGTACATTCAATTTTGCATATCTATGTTGCTCAATTATTTAGTTATGGCCCTTACATGATCTGCCATTTGCCATTTGAACCATTTACACACATTTAAGTCCAATACTTTTGTATAGCTTATTCAACAAATACGAACAAAACTTTGCCATCTTTTATAAATAGACATTTAAATCTTGCTTAAATGAAACTTGCTAACATGCTCTCAGTTATGGTCATTGCCTTGATATACAAAAAAGCTGTAGTTTTTCATAAAATTGCTTTAGCCAGCATATAACGGTTGGTTCTTATCCCACGCCAAAGGCAGAGGGATAAACTCATAAAGAATTGGCGTTGTCTGTCCATCAGTCTGTCAGTCCATCGGTCTATCAGTCTGTCTTGTGTGTCACAAACTTTTCAGGGCTATATCTTAGAAACTTTAGATATCAACATGAAACTTCATGGGTGTATAGATATCAACTAGGAGAAGTGCTATGAACAAGAACCATAAACATACACTTTCTTAATAAGAGTTATTGCCCTTTGTTGTATGAGGTAACTTTTCAGGGCTATATCTCATATATCATTCAAGATTTCAACATGAAACTTCAGAGGTGTAATGATATCACTGAAGAGAAGTGCCATTCTGAAGAACCACAACCCTTCAGTTTCTTAAATAAGAGTTATTGCCCTTTGTTTTGTTTCTATGATGCTACTTTTCAGGGCTATATCTCAAATATCCTGCAATTACCGTACACTAAATTTTTTTTTTGTATTATACAATACCGTAATTCCGCAAATATAATACGCACTTTTTACCTGGCAAATTTTTCTTCAAGTAGGGGGTGCGAATATATACGAGTTTAGATCAGAACAAAAATTTTCCTGTGAAAATTTTCAACTTAATCGTTGTTATTCGCTTCGTGACAGCCATTTTGAACTGCACCATTACATCAAAGGGGGGCACTATTAGTGAACATGGCTCGCACTGTCGTTCGCCATTTAAGCCATTTGTGAAAATACAGTCCAACCCCTTCTTCTGGTCACCCCTCATCGCCGGTCACCCCGTGTAGGCGCCCGGTCTGCGCCGCGACCATCGATAAACACTATATAATGCACCCCTCTTAAGCGGTAACCCCGTTTCTCCGGCCAGCGGCCAGCAATTTTGCATCCCAAATGTTAAATTCCCCCCATATGAGTGGTCACGCGCATGTAAGTCAGTCATGTAAATTGGCAAAATTACACAGACGCAACGGCGAAAAAATCGATACTTACTTCCAGTCTGCGGTTTAGGCTCTGTAGTACTGAAGCGTGATGTGTTATAAACATTTTGACAGCCAGTTTGCAAATTGCAATTAATTAGCGGCGGATTATCGGGTTATCGGGTTAAAAGCAATATGCGACCGTTTGATCTTTTTATTTCCGCACATGCGAATATCACCTATTATTAATGGAAAGGAGATTCTTAATTTATAATTTATTATTGTAGCTCATACTATTTCAAGCACACATTTATGACAAATATCGGCTAATTTAAAGTTAAAAAGAACAACAAACTTTTAACCGAAATCAACTGATCTACATGTTCTCTGTGCTACAAAGTTTTTATCCAAAAATCAATACACGCATGCTTTCGAACCATGGGTATGGCGTGACATTGTACATTGGTGCATAATTTTCGCGCGATTTTGTCGGGACAAAGGAAATACACGATGCTAGAATTTGTAAACGTCTCGTTAACATTAAACAATCGGGAGTGTGTTTCGGATTACAAATTATTATTCTCATTTGGGACTAAAAAAACCCATTTATATTTGTTTTATATTAAACAATGATTTCAATATTAATTTTGATAAAACCCTTTACACGGCGAAAAAACGTTTTTATAATATTATGCATGAAAAGCACG
This sequence comes from Dreissena polymorpha, assembly GCF_020536995.1. NCBI lineage: Eukaryota > Metazoa > Mollusca > Bivalvia > Myida > Dreissenidae > Dreissena > Dreissena polymorpha. The sequence goes on along the minus strand of NC_068355.1, from coordinate 38,831,263 downwards.
ATTACCAGGAGGATAACACCCGGTTGCTATTATCAGTCTCTTAAGTAACTGGCCACGATTTTATCGTGAAGGAGATCACTGTCGGGACCAATTCGTGTGGTAGGTAATCAAAGCCATAAAACTTCAATAAACCGATTTATAGTGACACGGGAGTTATTCACGCATAACTGATTCACAACTGTTCCCATCTTAAGTGCATTGCGGCCATACAACGTGCATTGTGTAAACAATGAATCATGAGAATGATTCTTTTTCATTGACTTGATTTTGATGATGATATTGATGATGATTAGAAAGATGAAAAGAATATTTTTTTGAATGAAAATGTTGTTTTATAGGTGATTTTAGAAAGGAAGAAATAAAATTATTTTAAGTCTATACATTGTTTAGTACTTGTACACATATTTACCATTTTGTTTATACAAAATTTGAACAGTTGGCCATGCACTCATCAACTCCAGACTCTCTATGACCCAACCCCCTCTTAAGAGGCCACCCCGCTTAAGCAGCCAATTTGGCTGTTTCCCTTGACTGGCTGCTTAAGAGGGGTTGGACTGTATTGAGAATTTGGCTCACTAAAAATCTTACTTGCGAAAATTCTAAAATCTAGTGAAATTTCGTTGAAAACATCTGCAATTTATATTGGACTGGTTTTCTATATTTGTCTCTTTGTTTCAATGAAAGTGTTCGCAATTCGAACAGTAAACAAAACCCAGTCTGTACCCGATTATGACACATTGCTTGACCTTATTGTTATTGAAGTGCACATAGTAGCTGGCCAGTCAACATTGAGCTGGCTTACACCTGAAATGACGTTGTCAAATGAAACGTGAGATCGGGTGGAGCTATCGGATAATATTGGGTCATTCATGCGCAGACACTGTATACATTGAATACACAGTTAATATCGTCGTCTGCCTACAAAATAGCGACCGGACGCTAAGTTTTATAAAAAGAATAGCAAATGAAAAAAACAACGTGACAATACCCGTAAATAAATATTTCTAAGGTGACCACTTTTTATCTTTCTACCGAATATTTACCATATCTGAAGTGAAGATTGGTAATTAAATAATTAGTTCTATGATGCTAAAATTACACCTTTCTTCCGATTGCCGAATTATTTAGAGGTAATAATTAATTTTTTTTTTACTCCCAAACTATCCTTAACGACAGTGGCATATTTTAAATAAAGGGATACAAGAAAAACACGAGGGGTTTAATTGTATTTAAAGTTTAATTAAAGTATCGAGTTTGTAACACTTTGGAAGAGTAATTCATCTAGAATACTATAAAAACGGAAGTAACCACTTTGTCTACTTAGTATTTTATTATTATTATAATTATTATATTCCTTAATATTGTCAAATGGAATTAAATGTTAAAAAAAACACCAACAGCGTCTCTGTTTCTTTCGTTTGCAATTATGACTGCTTGACCCAGGTGTAAGCAGGTGGCCTGCGAGTTATCGGTGACAATCAACGGTAATATAAACAATAGGCAGAGATATTTATTATGCAACTGTCATGACAACAGCACAATAACACATCGCGATCAATATACCGGGGTAATACTGTGAAACAGATGGTTGATAACGCCGAATTGATTTGCTATTTTTACAACCCAAAAATAAATTGACACATTTTTTCGGAAATGGCTGATTTCGGACACTGATTTTTTTAGTGCGTATTTTAGTCCAATTTTCAATTTTTACAGATAAATTTTTACCAAACTCAGGGGTGCGTATTATACACGAGGGCGTATTATATTCGCGGATTTACGGTATATCAAGGTGTTTGCACCCATCCATAAAAACAATTTCTGTGGTTTGGGAGATCAATTCAAAGAATTCAACAAATTAACTTGTTTTCTTTTACAAACTGATCTAAGACTTGTTAGCTCCACTATTTACTGAATAGTTTTACTTATCACCCAAACCTCGGCTTTGGGGTCAGCATAAATCATCTCCTTAGGACCTTATTACTTTTCCTTTTACAGCCATTCAATTGAAACTTGACTAATGTGTATAGGGTCATTGTGTGCGGTCACTTTCCAAGATCCATAACTCTCACCTGAAATTAAGCAGAATTTTGCCATTGAATATTGGTTAAAAGAAATGTGCATCATCTCCATATCTCTTTTTTTAGCTCGGCTGTTTTCGGAGAAAACCCGAGGTATTGTCATAGCCAGCTTGCCGTCCGCCGTGATAAAACCTTAACATTGGCTCTAAAATCAAAGTGCTTCCACCTACAACTTTTAAACTTCATATGTAGATGCACCTTGATTAGTTTTACACGCCACACCCATTGTTGGGTCACTAGGTCAAAGGTCAAGGTCACTGTGACCTCTTAAAAAAAAAAAAAAAAAAAAATTCTGACAAGCTTTCATTTATTCAAATCTGCATCCACAGCCAAGCGTTGGCACCCGTTATGCGGTGCTCTTGTTGTTAAAAATTATAAATTTAAAATGTACACATGTGTTCAGGGTAATTGTTTGAAATCACTGATCTAGTTCTATTACTCTTACATGTACTTGCAATTTTTAGCAGAATTTAGCTCCTTTTTGTACTTGGAAAAGTCAGGTTAAGATTTTGGTGCAGCTACTTGAGAACATTTTTAGCATATTTAATAAAGAATTTTCTATATCTTCTACAGATACTGAAAAATAGTCTTAATGATAGTTCACTGACCAAAAGCTATAACTGTGACCAGATTTTTATGCAGGATTATGCCCCTTTATTTTATATGCAACACATATCTCTGTCAAAACTACAACTGATGCTCAATAGACACCATCACACATGTGTTTAAGATTATTCCATGACCACACGTGTCCTGCCGATCATCTCAGGCTTAAACTCTTGTCTTTTTCATTTACCAACTTTGGATATAGCAATCCTACATGGCGACCCAGCATCAAGGTCAATTTGCTTAAGATATATGAAGATTTTATTTCATATAACTTCAATCAGTATGGAGATATTGTGATGTAATTTTGTTTATAAAGCTAACACGCTTAGCTAAAATGAGGTTGCACTTTTTTTCAGTTGGGTCAAGATCAATCATACTGAAAAAAACAAAAAAACAAATTTCTTTCAATAACTTACATGTGAGTTTAAATTGAGGTGGTTGGCTGTTCTGTGTGTAAAGTTAGTGTGCATATACACCTATTCATGAATTACATAAAGGCTATTTGGGTCAATGTCACCATTACTAAAAATGGAAAAATTATTTCCAGTAATTAACTTGCTTCCAGGTATTGAACTAAAATTTGTCTTTACAATAATTATAAAAGATGACGGACAGACAGTTACTTTATCAAAGTGGAAGAATAGTCAAGTGATCTGTATTTGTACCGCTCTTGTTTTATATTATTTTAACCATGAAGTCTGATTACAAACTTATTTCCATTAATTGGTCTTTTGCAGACGTGGAGGTGGCATGCTTTGATCAGGCCTGTGTGTCAGTTGAACAGACAGAAGGAGCAAAGGTCAGTGTTCGGACCCATGCTGGAGGCTGCACGCTAAAGAATGTTAAGGTCAGTCTGGGGTCATATTATAAATGGCAAAATGATTCTTTTTCCTTAATCATAAATGCGGGTTCAAAATTCCCAAATGATGGTTTGACTTTCAGATGTTCCCTGAAAATAGAAAGACTTATTTAGTTGTAAATACCATTCTACTTATTTATATTTATGCCCCCCTTCGAAGAAGAGGGGGTATATTGCTTTGCTCATGTCGGTCGGTCTGTCGGTCCGTCCACCAGGTGGTTGTCAGACGATAACTCAAGAACGCTTGGGCCTAGGATCATGAAACTTCATAGGTACATTGATCATGACTCGCAGATGACCCCTATTGATTTTCAGGTCACTAGGTCAAAGGTCAAGGTCACGGTGACCCGAAATAGTAAAATGGTTTTTGAATGATAACTTAAGAACGCATATGCCTAGGATCATGAAACTTCATGGGTAGATTGATCATGACTCGCAGATGACCCCTATTGATTTTGAGGTCACTAGGTCAAAGGTCAAGGTCACAGTGACCCAAAATAGTAAAATGGTTTCCGGATGATAACTCAAGAATGCATACGCCTAGGATCATGAAACTTCATGGGTAGATTGATCATGACTCGCAGATTACCCCTATTAATTTTGAGTTCACTAGGTCAAAGGTCAAGGTCACGGTGACCCGAAATAGTGAAATGGTTTTCGGATGATAACTCAAGAACGCATATGCCTAGGATCATGAAACTTCACAGGTGGATTGATCATGACTGGCAGATGACACCTATTGATTTTGAGGTCACAAGGTCAAAGGTCAAGGTCACGGTGACCCGAAATAGTAAAATGAGTTTCGGATGATAACTCAAGAACGCTTTTGCCTAGGATCATGACACTTCATAGGTACATTGATCGTGACTCACAGATGACCCCTATTGATTTTCAGGTCACTAGGTCAAAGGTCAAGGTCACAGTGACACAAAATATATTCATACAATGGCTGCCACTACAACGGACAGTCCATATGGGGGGCATGCATGTTTTACAAACAGCCCTTGTTATTGTTATGCCCCCCTTCGAAGAAGAGGGGGTATATTGTTTTGCACATGTCAGTCCGTCCGTCCGTCCAACAGATGGTTTCCGGATGATAACTCAAGAACGCTTAGGCCTAGGATCATGAAACTTCATAGGTACATTGATCATGTCTGGCAGATGACCCCTATTGTTTTTAAGGTCACTAGGTCAAAGATCAAGGTCACAGTGACTGGAAATAGTAAAATGGTTTCCGGATGATAACTCAAGAATGCTTACGCCTAGGATCATGAATTTTCATAGGTAGATTGATCATGACTGGCAGATGACCCCTATTGATTTTCAGGTTACAAGGTCAAGGTAAGAGTGAATCGAAATAGTAAAATGGTTTCCGGATGATAACTCAAGAATGCTTAGGCCCTAGGATCATGAAACTTCATAGGTACATTGATCATGGCTGGCAAAAAACCCCTATTGATTTTCAGGTCACTAGGTCAAAGGTCAAGGTCACAGTGACTCGAAATTGTAAAATGGTTTCTAGATGATAACTCAAGAATGCTTACGTCTAGGATCATGAAACTTCATAGGTACATTGATCATGACTGGCATATGACCCCTATTGATTTTCAGGTCACTAGGTCAAAGGTCAAGGTCACAGTGACTCAAAACAGTAAAATGGTTTCCTGATGATAACTCAAGAATTATTAGGCCTATAATCATGAAACTTCATAGGTACATTGATCATGACTGGCAGATGACCCCTATTGATTTTCAGGTCACTAGGTCAAAGGTCAAGGTCACAGTGACAAAAAACGTATTCACACAAATGCTGCCACTACAACTGACAGCCCATATGTGGGGCATGCATGTTTTGCAAACAGCCTTTGTTATTATTATTTTTTCTCCAATGTCATGTAAAATTACTGATTTGATGCTTAAATTCCCAATATCGATTGTATAGTTTTTCTTACCAAAATGATGAAAACAGCCTTTTAGATAAGCTCTCCTGCTTTTTAGACAAAAGCCTGCCCATGTTTGTTACCTTAAGGTTGGACATACATATTTTTTATAACAAAAACATAATCTCATTAATATGTAAAAAAAATACTTCATTTTGCTTACCCAGATAATAATAACCAACACTTTGTCTGCAATTATGCAAGTTAATCACCACAAAGCCTTTTGGTTGAAATTTTTATGTCGTGTTGTGGGCATGCTTCGACACTATTGTGACAAATATAGGTTTTAAACTGGTTGTTGTCCCAATATTATGGGTGTTCTTAGATAAATTATGGCACATGTTTCTATAACCATATAAACAATATTATTTGTCTGCAGACGATGACCACAGACGTGTTGACACAGGGAGGTAACATCTCTATCAAGAAACTTTTACAGGGAAGCGTCGACCTTACAGCCAGTATGGATGGGGTACGTACATTTGTTTGACATTGGTTTTAGTTAGAAAAGTTAATTAAGCATTTTCAGGATTGTTAAAAACCACTCTCCGTTGATTGCTACCTATCAAGTGGTTTTTACTTAATTTTAGTAACCTTAAGATAAACGTTTTTCACAGTCACCCTTACAAAGGCATGATCTTTCTTCCAAAATATTGAAAATAAGCTGTTTTGTGGTAAAATAAATGCTGTACATTTTACCCTTTGCTCAGAAATTGACCTATAATTATTACTTACAGTACCATCAACTTACCATATAGAATGGCATACAGACACAATCTTATCATTTCGCTTCAAGACAATCACCTTTTACAAAATAAAGAAGATGATCTGAAAATTAAGTCACCTGATCAGGTGATTATTTGGTATAAACTTATTTCCAGAACCAAAATGTTTGAGGCCCATGCCAGGGGCTTGTGACATTTTCCACCCTTGTGTTATTAGCTCGGCTGTTTTTAGCTCACCTAAGCACAACTTGCTCATGGTGAGCTTTTGTGATCGCTTTTTGTCCGTCGTCCGTTGTGCTGCGTCAACATTTGCCTTGTTAACTCTCTAGAGGCCAAATTTATTGTCCAATCTTCATGAAATTTGGTCAGAAGATTGGTTTCAATGATATCTTGGATGAGTTTGAAAATGGTTACGTTTGCTTGAAAAACATGGCTGCCAAGGGGCGGGGCATTTTTCCTTAAATGGTTATAGTAAAATCTTGTTAACACTCTAGAGGCCACATTTATTGTCCAATCTTCATGAAACTTGGTCAGAAGATTCATCCCAATAATATCTTGGACGAGTTCGAAAATGATGCCGGTTGGTTGAAAAACATGGCCGCCAGGGGGCGGGGCATTTTTCCTTATATGGCTATTGTAAAACCTTGTTAACACTCTAGAGGCCACATTTATTTTCTGATCTTCATGAAACTTGCTCAGAAGATTTGTCCCACTGATATCTTGAATGAGTTCAAAAATGGTAACCTTTGCTTGAAAAACATGGCTGCCAAGGGGTTGGGAATTTTTCCTTATATGGCTATATATGGCTATAGTAAAATCTTGTTAACACTCTAGAGGCCACATTTATTGTCCAATCTTCATTAAACTTAGTCAGAAGATTCATCCCAATAATATCTTGGACGAGTTCAAAAATGATGCCGGTTGGTTGAAAAACATGGCCGCCAGGGGGCGGGGCATTTTTCCTTATATGGCTATAGTAAAACCTTGTTATACAACACTCTAGAGGCCACATTTATTGTCCAATCTTGATGAAATATGGTCAGAAGATTTGTCTTAATGATATCTTGGATGAGTTCCAAAATGGTTACCTTTGCTTGAAAAACATGGCCGCCAAGGGGCGGGGCATTTTTCCTTATATAGCTATATAAGGCTATAGTAAAATCTTGTTAACACTCTAGAGGCCACATTTATAGTCCGATCTTCATGAAACTCGGTCAGAAGATTCATCCCACTAATATCTTGAACGAGTTCAAAAATGATGCCGGTTGGTTGAAAAACATGGCCACCACAGGGGCGGGGCCATTTTCCTTATATGGCTATAGTAAAACCTTGTTTACACTCTAGAGGTCACATTTATTTTCCAATCTTCATGAAACTTGGTCAGAAGATTTGTCTTAATGATATCTTAGATGAGTTCGAAAATGGTTTTCGTTGCTTTAAAAACATGTCCACCAGGTGCGGGGCATTTTTCCTTATATGGTTATATATTGCTATAGTAAAACCTTGTTAACACTCTAGAGGCCACATTTATTGTCCAATCTTCATGAAATTTGGTCAGAAGATTGGTCTCAATGATATCTTGGATGAGTTCGAAAATAATTATGTTTGATGGAAAAAAATGGCTTCCAAGGGGCGGGGCATTTTTCCTTATATGGCTATAGTAAAATCTTGTTAACACTCTAGAGGCCACATTTACTGTCCGATCTTTATGAAACTTGGTCAGAAGATTCATCCCGATAATATCTTGGACGAGTTAAAAAATGATGCCGGTTGGTTGAAAAACATGGCTGCCAGGGGGCGGGGCATTTTTCCTTATATGGCTAGAGTAAAACCTTGTTAACACTCTAGAGGCCACATTTATTTTTCGATCTTCGTGAAACTAGGAAGGAAGATTTGTCCCAATAATATCTTGTTGTCTCAGGTGAGCGACTTTGGGCCTTTCAGGCCCTCTTGTTGGAGAAAACCCAAGGTATTGTCATAGCCAGCTTGTCGTGTTTTGTCGTCCGCCGTAGGCGTCATGCTAAAACCTTAACATTCGCTCTAAAATCAAAGTGCTTCCACCTACAACTTTTAAACTTCATATGTAGATGCACCTTAATGAGTTCTACATGCCACACCCAGTTTTGGGTCTCTAGGTCACAGGTCAAGGTCACTGTGACCATCTTTAAAAAAAAAATCGGACAAGCTTTAATTTATTAGCTCATCTATTTTTTGAAAAAAAATTATGAGCTATTGTCATCACCTTGGCGTCGGCGTCGGCGTTGGCGTTGGCGTCCGGTTAAGTTTTGCGTTTAGGTCCACTTTTCTCAGAAAGTATCAATGCTATTGCATTCAAACTTGGTACACTTACTTACTAGCATGAGGGGACTGGGCAGGCAAAGTTAGATAACTCTGGAGTGCATTTTGACAGAATTATTTGCCCTCTTTATACTTAGAAAATTGAAAATTTTGGTTAAGTTTTACGTTTAGGTCCACTTTTCTCAGTGAGTATCAATGCTATTGCATTCAAACTTGTTACACTTACTTGCTATCATGAGGGGACTGAGCAGGCAAAGTTAGCTAACTCTGGCATGCATTTTGACAGAATTATGTGCCCTTTTTATACTTAGAAAATTGAAAATTTTGGTTAAGTTTTGTGTTTAGGTCCATTTTATTCCTTAAGCATCAAAGCTATTGCTTTCATACTTGCAACACTTACTAACTTTCATAAGGGGACTGTGCAGGCAAAGTAATGTAACTCTGACTGGCATTTTGACAGAATTATGTGCCCTTTTTATACTTAGAAAATTGAAAATTTGATTAAGTTTTGTGTTTATGTCCACTTTATTCCTACAGTATCAAAGCTATTGCTTTCATACTTGCAACACTTATTAACTATCATAAGGGGACCGTGCAGGCAAAGTTATGTAACTCTGACTGGCATTTGGACGGAATTATGGGCCCTTTATACTTAGAAAATTGAAAATTTGGTTAAGATTTATGTTTTGGTCCACTTTACCCCTAAAGTATCATAGATATTGCTTTCATACTTGGAACACTCAAAAACTATCATAAGGGTACAGTAAAAGGACAAGTTGCATAACTCTGGTTGTCATTGTTACGGAATTATGGCCCTTTTTTGACTTAGTAACTTTTAATATATGGTTAAATTTTGTGTTTCGATCCACTTTACTTCTTAAGTATCAAGGCTATTGCTTTCAAACTTCAAATACTTTCATGCTATCATGAGGTTACTGTACCTGGCAAGTTGAATTTTACCTTGACCTTTGAATGACCTTGACTCTCAAGGTCAAATTATTAAATTTTGCTAAAATTGCCATAACTTTATTTATGATTAGATTTGATTGATACTTTGACGAAACTACTCTTACCTGACATACCACAATAGACTCCACCCAAACCGTCCCCCGTGCCCTCCCCCCCTCCCCCCCCTCTCCCCCCCCCTCCCCCCCTCCCCTCCCCCTATTTTTTTTTTTTTTTTTTTTTAAGATAATCTCACAAATGACCACCACACCCTCACACTATACCCCCCCACCCCCCCACCCCCCCCCCCCCCACCCCACCCCCCCCCATTTTTTTTTTTATTTATTTTTTTTTTTTTAAGATCATCTTTTTTTAAGATTACCACCACACCCTCACACTATACCCCACCCCCCCAATTTTTTTTTTTAAACGGTTATGTTTGAAATACCGTCCAACCATCGCACCCAAAAAATTCCCCCCCCCCCCCCATCGCCCCTTCCCCCCACCCCTACCCCCCCATCCCCCCCCCCCCCGATTTTTTTTTTTTTTTTTTTTTTTCGCTTTTTTGGAAGATAATGTAATAAATGTCCACAACCCCACACTATACACCCCTCTTCACTCCACCCCTCCCTCCTTTGTGATTGAAAATGAGAGTCCCTTCACCTTTAAAAAGAAAATAGATGAGCGGTCTGCACCCGCAAGGCGTAGCTCTTGTTCAAAACTGCATCCGCAACTGAGCGTTGGCACCCGTTATGCGGTGCTTTTGTTTAGTTATTGGTATAAGAAATCAATTAACCATGTTTTTAAATATGCTGATGGCACGTTTTGCAAGGCACTATATGTACTTCAACATTAACTTCTTGTCTTTCATAAAGACAATTTCTGCGGATAGGTTGCAAGGGCCCGTGGTGCATTGCCAAACCAACAAAGGCAGCATATCCGCAAAGGCCATATATGCAGAAAAAGTGGCGCTGACTGCGCGCTCCTGTAATATCTCCATAGATAGCTGTCATGGGCACTCTCTTGTGGACATCAAACAAGGGCATCTGACTATTGGTAAATATGATTGTATTAAAGCATGCATTATCAAATAAATTATTTTTGCTTAAAGCTATTGTTTGTTATAAATGTGAGGCAGATACAACAATATCACACTCAAGCCTGGATATATCTACATGTATCATATGAAATTGTTTATTACTTTAGCATTATTTTAATGACCATTCTCCACCTTATGTTTATGTAACTAGTACTAATACAAATTTAGTTGATGTGTGGAAAGTAAATTGTCACTAAAATTGTGTGAATGTAAGGGTCGGCAGCATATATTTGTTTTACAAATGTAATCATAATTAAATGTATATTTTTTTAACGAAATAGTTTTCAGTGAATTAAATGGAATTTACTTTCATTAGAATGAAAACCATTTTAAAATATAATGAGTTATTATCAATGGTTTCGGACTCTATATATCCTGATAAGTAATTTGGAATAAAGAAAGTATTTAATTATCACACTATTAGTACATCGCCCAAGGATGTGGTTGCTTTGCCTTGTCCATCTTTTCATATTTTTTTAGGAACAGTCGCTGGCAGTCTCCATGCAAATATTGGGTCAGGGAACACACATATAGGAATGGCAGAGCCAACACAGGCACAGATAAGTACTAACTCAGGTAAAATGTCTTCTTTTGATGCCCTTGGATCGATAGATCGGGGGTATATTGTTTTTGTCCTGTCTGTCTGTCCCAAAACTTTAACCTTGGTTAAAGTTTGATAACTTTTGCAATATTGAACATACCAACTTGATATTTACCATGCATGTGTATTTCATGTAGCTGCTCATTTTGAGTGGTGAAAAGTCAAGGTCAAGGTCATCCTTCAAGGTCAAAGGTCAAATATCATTGTTTGTTTCTTTGCCAAAACTTTAACCTTCGTTAAAGTTTAATCATAACTTGTTTAATATTGAACATAGCAACTTTATATTTTGCATGCATGTGTAGCTCGTGGAGCTGCACATTTTGAGTGGTGAACGGTCAAGATCAAGGTCATTCTTCAAGGTCAAAGGTCAAAATTAAAAATAAATAAATTCATTTCTCCATTCAATCTCTTACTTACTTCTCGTGCAGCTGCACATTTTTAGTGGTGAAAGGTCAAGGTCAACCTTCAAGGTCAAAGGTCAAATATCATTGTATTTTATAGCTTTAACCTTCGTTGAAGTTTTATCATAACTTTTTTAATATTGAACACAGCAACTTCATATTTGGCATGCATGTGTATCTCTTGGAGCTGCACATTTTGAGTGGTGAAAGGTCAAGGTCATCCTTCAAGGTCAAAGGTCAAAATAAAAAAAAAAATCATTTCTCCATTCAATCTCTTACTTACTTCTCGTGCAGCTGCACATTTTTAGTGGTGAAAGGTCAAGGTCAACCTTCAAGGTCAAGGGTCAAATATCATTGTATTTTTCTTTCCTTTAACTTTAACCTTCGTAAAGTTTTATCATAACTTGTTATGCCCCCGGATCGAAAGATCGGGGGCATATCGTTTTTGCCTGTCTGTCTGTCTGTCTGTCATTCATTCATTGTGTGTGTCCCAAAACTTTAACCTTGGTTTGCAATAACTTTTGCATTATTGAAGATAGCAACTTGATATTTGGCATGCATGTGTATCTCATGGAGCTGCACATTTTGAGTGGTGAAAGGTCAAGGTCATCCTTCAAGGTCAAAGGTCAAATATATGGCTTCAAAGCGGCGCAATAGGGGGCATTGTGTTTCTGACAAACACATCTCTTGTTATAATTAAAGTCCCTGAGGAGGGAATTGGCCAGCTAACTACTGAAAAAAAATTTACTGAAACTTTTAAATTTTTTAAAGCATGATGTAAGGTCAGTTCCAGAATTCGCATATTACCTGGCCAAAGAACTTAAGAATTTATAACAAGCCAGTTAAAGGGTGTATTTTCCAAGGTTGAATGATTGTCATGAGGCAGCGTTTAGACAGTCAGTTGGTCAGTTGTCAGATTGTCTTACAAAATATTTAGAAAACTGCGTTGTAACTTCTCAAGTTATCAGATTGAAAGGTAAAATCTGTCATCACCATAAAGTCTAGATGTGCAAGACACTATTTTCATACAAACTGAACCACAGATCACTTGAGTCAAGTGGTCTTGATCATAGCCATGGGCATGCCAAGGGTATAATATGTTGTAAGTTAGAAGATATAACTACTTACACATTTCTCAAGCCTTTAATATGTCACCACCATGATTTTTTAACCAGGTTTTCCGAAGGAAAAAACTGGTTATTAGATTGGCGAATGTCGGCGGGCGGGCGGGCGGGCTGGCGGGCGGGCGGGCTGGCGGGCGGGCTGAACAAGCTTGTCTGGGCCATAACTTTGTCGTTCATTATGAGGTCAAGGTCACACTTTGAATTCAAAGGTCAAAAATGGCCATAAATGAGCTTGTCTGGGCCATAACTATGTCATTCATTGTGAGATTTTAAAATCATTTGGCACATTTGTTCACCATCATTGAACGGTGTGTCACACGAAAGAATTACATCAATATCTCCAAGGTCAAGGTCGCCACGACTAAAAATAGATTTTGAAACAAGGGGGTAATTATCAGTAACAATGCACATTTTGAGTTTGTCAGATTTTTTTTTTCAAATTGAAATCAACTTTGCCACAAGTAAAAATATATTGAATCTTACACAAGGGAGGTAACAATACACATTTTGAATTGTCTCCCTTTATCAGACTTTTTTTTTCACCTGGTTTTGTGACAATTTTGTCCCTTGTTTATTTATAAACCCCTTTTTCATTCCCAGTGATCCCTGCAGCTGTTTGCACTTGAGCATAGCTCAACTAAGCATTAGGGTATAAGTCATATCTGTGACACAGCATTAGTTTTGCCAGTCCCTGATAACTTTACTGCTCTTGAGAAGAAGTCTCACATGTCACTTAAGTTTTTAAGTCTGCAGTTTTATTTTTATCACTGGAACTGCCTCATGTTTGAGATGCAATGAGAAAGAGCTGGTCAGAGTGTTCAAAATTCATTCTCTTGATGTTCATAGTTGTAGCTATCTTCTTGTCATTTTTTAGTGCCATCTACAAAGTTTAAATTTTCTTTGATGAGTATTCTTCTGCAATATTTAATCTGAAGAAACAACAACATTTTTATCATGTAGCAGAATGTATGCAAACACATTTGCACTATTATAACAGGTGAAATGTAGATACAAATTCTTCTTAAAAAAAGTGGTGATGATGGTAGTGAATAATTTTCTGAATATTTTAATTGAAAGGAAAACTTTTTATTCAGTAGCAGGATGTTCCCTGTACAATAATAGCTAAGCTTATTTCTTTCACACACCAGGTGACATAGAGATTAAGTTGTGGCAGAACGAGTCAGGATCTGTGCGACTACAGGCTGATCAAGTAGATGTAGGGGACGTAACTCTGCTGCATCGTTCCTCAGAGAAGAGAGGTGACCAGGAGCTGCTCACAGGTTTGTTTATCAAGAAACAGTTTATATGCTCTCAAAAAGTGGGGGAATCATATAGTCACTGATTTATCCATCAGTCTGAAGTAAAAACTTTATTGGAATTAAGCTTGTGAAAAAAAATTGGTTAAAAGTAAGAAATTTTAATTGCTGTTCTCTGAAACTTTTAAATTGATTTCAAAGACATTTTTAGGCAGCTTCATTATCAAGGAGTTATGCACGTATTGTTAGGTCGCACCTGTCAGTTGATCTTTCAGGAATTAATTTCCCCATGTTTTTTTTCACATGCATTAAATAAGTCTGTCCAATGATAAAGAGCATTATAAGGGAGCATGCATCAGTTTCACTGGAAATCTTGAATATTAAGTGTTACTTATTCATTGTGTAACACATATGTTTAAATAGCCCCACATCAGAATGACAAAGCTGTGTTTATTTGGAGAACCAGAAGGGCTTTTAATTTTAACATGATGCAAATTGTGAAGTGTTTGTTTATAAGTAATACCTAATGACTTGGCAGTTTTACTTTTTTTGAACTCAAGTCGTAAGTACAAGTAAAATCGTATGAAAGTTCCTGCTAATGTGACACAGTTTTAAGTTAGAGAAGCACTTACTTAATTAAATGTGGTTATTATAATTGGTCTTGTCTAGTAAATCCACCAATTATTTGCATCACATTAGTTAGACAAACTTTATCAACATTGAACAATTATCTGCATTTAAACTTGACAAAAGTGTCTCTTTTGGTTGTGTTAAGGTGCAGAGTAAGGAACCAGCCAAGTTGACTCGGCTGGTTGGTCACACATTCTGTCTGTCAGTTTGTTAAAAAAAACTTTAAAAATTGTTGGATTTCAGTAGTCCACATTTCTCAAGCATTTTTTAAATTAAAACTTGAAATATGCTATCCACAGTAAGTGTAGATGTGCAAGTCACTTTTCATTCCAATTGATCTCCACGTTCTACAATTATGTGCCCTTGACCTAAGCCATGTTCATGGCAGCGGCCAAAACATTTGTGGAGCGAACTAGTTGTAAATTTATTTAGGGATTACATTGAAACTTCATATATGTCGGTTTCATGAAAGAGGGATGTGTGGGTGTAAGTCTCATTTGTGACAAAGCTTCAGTTAATTCATTGGAAGTTTTTATTTTTTAGGAGAGCTTGGCAAGAATACAGCACAAGGTGAACCAGTCATCATTGCAAAGACTGGGAAAGGGAAGATCAAGCTGGGATATTACAACTGGCTGACCTCTCTCAGTTTTTCAAAAGGAAGATAAATTGATGTTCAAATAGGTGCTGATGTCCATAGAAATCAAGACTGCTGTTCACAAAGCTGATTCTTACTTCAGTGGCACTGAAGTGAACATTTCACATACAATTTGAATTGGGAAATCAAATGTTTTTCACTTACGAAATAATGAAATATATTTGCAATGCTTCTTCCTTTTAAACAATTTGAATGCTCATAACATTTAGGTTTTGATTTCCACATGTTTAATATTCTAGATTTAGTCTTAGAGTAAAAGTTGTTTACAGTTATTAAGCCTTATCATGGTAGAACATTGTTTATCCAATTTTCATGATCGATGGGTATTTATTAATTGTTCTTTTTACCGTGAAATTTGATTTTTATGGATGGTTCTGTGTGGCTTAAAACTCCAAGGTTAAGTCTGTAAAAATTGTTTGACCTTTGCATATTTTTTTGTTGTTAGGATATTGTGACTAACTGTGTACAAAATTACAAACCAGGTAGCAATTGTGTGTGAACAAAAACAATGGATATCCAAAGTTTAATTTTTGCACTGGGCATGTGCATTTTCATATCTTGAAATTAAGAATAAAATGTCAGTTTATAAAATTATTGTCCATGCCCAAAATAGTGAAATCGCCCTTTAAACACATGTTGTGCCATTTCTGACAGTTGAAATTAATATTATTTTGTTAACAGTGTCTCGCCTTGAAGTTGTATGTCACAGCTTTAGTAGTAAGTAAAAAATGTCTTGAATTTTGTATGTTTAATGTTAATATTACATGCTTATGAAAGATTAACATGTTCTTGGTTGAATACTCCTATTTAATTTATTGTTTTCTATGTGTTGAATAAATGATAGGCTCCTCAGTTTTGTGTTAGATTCCACCATTCAATTAACAGCATATATAATATTTATGCAGTGTTTATGTCTTATGCCGTTAATTCCTCTTGATTCTTACTATACAACCCCACCCATAAAGAAATAAAGGGGGGGGTAACAAATATTTATCCAAAGATGTTCTCATGCACATTTAAGCTTACAACATTCACACTTGCAGGCATTGTCCTTATTATATGCAGGTGTCCATATGATGATTTATTTTCCTATGTTGAAAAACAAAAGTTATGACCTTTATCTATGAATATATTAAACTACCGATAACCGAAGAATGCATTAGTTTCCGCCCTTTAAGAGAAAGTACTGATTAAAAGCCCATAAACACTCAAAATCAATGAATATTTCATACAATATTTCGAAAAATAAAAGTTAACAAAAAAATGAATGTTCCTTATAGCAAAAGCCACAAATGAAATGCTAGCTGTGGTCTGGTAACAAAGATTAAACAAGATACAAAATGCTCGTTTTGTTTTTTGTGGGAAAGTATGTTTAAGACATGTTCATGTACCAAGTTAGTGTTCGTGTGTCATATGAATAGAAATCGTTGCGGGAAATTAAAATTGAATATACAATGTATTTGCCACAAAAAAACGAGTATTTTGTATCTCGTTAAATATATGTTTCAACACCACAGCGAGCGTTGAAATTTTCGCTATTGCTATGAGGAATACTGATTTTTTATGGGTTAACTTTATTTTACGAAATATTTTGCGAAATGCTCGTTTATTTTTGAGTATTTGTGTTACTTTAATATAGTCGCATTGACCTTGTGCAAAACGTCCGCGCAAACCGAATGCAAATATAGGAAACAATCCAAGCTGCTGCTTAATCAGTGCACGTGTGCCAGGTCAGTGTTGTGGAGCTTTACAAGGACATCTACAAATTTCGGGAATCACCAGTATTCTTTGCACATTGGTGCATAAGACATAATTATGGTTCTGCTACAAAAAGGACCAAAAGTGTCGCTATCGGCATAAACTCTATCATGATGAATTTCATTGAAATGATATTTTATGAATGATTCCAAATGTAAGATCATCATATATTTTTTAAATGCATTCTCAAAATTCATGCAAAGTTGATTTAAGATTGCAAAAATAAAGTTTTGATATATATATATATTGTTTATACTCGCTTTAACCATGATGAATACGTGTAATTCATAAAATGCTCAAACGTAACTAATTCTTAAAAAATGTTTATTTCTATACAAAGACATATGAAAGAAAAATAATTATATCACGATTCCTTCCTGTGTGCTATTTACTTGTCTTCCTGACCTATATTTTGTTTGAGAAATGTTTGCATGTTTCCATATACCGTCTATTTATTTCTTTTTACAATAAGGCATTCATTATATAGCCTTAAAGCAACATATCACTTAAAAATGCATTACATAAGATACTCAAAACTACATGCACACGAATTTGATTTGCGTGTACTTTATAGAGTTTATTTTTAACATGCATTAGGCATTAACCCCTTGAGTACACACATATTACAACTAAGTATGTCCGAGTTAACGCGTGACGTCACACGCACCTGCAAAGTTTAGACTCCGTCCACTGGTTGGCAAAAGAGGTGCAATTTATATAAGCGCATAAAGAGAAGGTTGACGAAATCTTCGTTTTTAATGATAATCATGCACAATATCAAATATAATTTTACTAATTATGTCTGAATAAAACATTAGCATGCAAGGAAATGCATCTTTGGAACGATTATATTGTTGTTATTATTATTTGTTTTTACTGACAACGAACTCGGGAGTGGAACACAATCTAAGAGCTCGGTATGTGGTTAAACAAAAATCTCTACTTGGCACTTCATCGCGACCATTTTTAGTTAAAAACTTCTCAGAAAATGAAATTCTTTCAGAATAAATTAAATTTAATGAACGAAAACAAATAAGGATAAAAACAAACAACGAATAGGTCAATTGTATGTACGCGACATAGGGTAACTGATTTGAACCTTTATGTGTCTGGCAAAACTTACCTTCTTACACATTAAATAAATTCTTTTGTTGAATGTAATTGTTTTATTTAATTGTTCACACTAATTTTGGCACTCTTTGTTGCAGCATTTATATCCCGGTGTTTAATTGCACCTTTGTTATCACAAACCGATTATCTCGTTATGATCAGATACTGTCCAGACAATTACAAAGAAAACATGGTGTTATAAACTCAGGGACCTATACTTGGGCCCCTGCATAAACCACATGTTGCAGACGAGTGTCTGGTCAGTAAACATAAGTCACGATACCTCTATGTCATCTCTTGGCATATTGAGCAATCATTTAAGCCACATTTTAAAGCTAAAAATACTGATAAGTTAATTTTAAAATGAAATATTTTAACATTTTAACAAATATGAAGACATTTGTCGGAAATGTATTAACGGGAACGAGTGTATATATTTATTAGCCAGTTAAACTTAATAATACATTGTTTAATAACTATACATTTAAATATTGTGCAATTTTACTGCTATGCAATTAAGGTATTTAACAGGTACCGGCAAAAGTTAACTCCGCTATTATGTGTAAATATTGTACATTACTGCAGGGTCCGAAACACGATCATGAATATAAGCAGTCACAAAAAGGGCCGTTAGATAAATTTAATATATGCATTTATCATAAAATGCTATATTTTTATCACTCCTTATTACTAATAGAGATTTCAATATACATGCAAAGACAGTTAAATTTGCGTAATTAATATGCAGGGTTTTTCCATTTGTATGGTAAGTTGAATTTATATTCATTCAATGTAAACGAAACGTAAATTCATTAAATGTAAAAGAAAATTACCACAATATTTAAAAATAGTACTGTATTCCGCTTTTTAGGACTTTTTTTATAATTGATTAAATGCACCTCTGACTCTATCAATCGCTGATGAAATAAAACACTATCCACACCACTTAAAATTATAATACAATTAATATATGTTTTATTAGTGTTTAAATATAATTTATTCAAGTCTTATTATCAGAAAGAATACGGCTAATTTATTGTTTTGTTTTTTGGAATTGTCAGTATTAAGTCTTCCGATCACGTTTACTCTATGCTAATAACTACTTCGTATTTTTCTGAAGAGGAAATTTTATTTGTGAATATACATTTATTTGGTACTAAATATGCTATATTTGCACTTTTTTTGAAAGAGTTTTAATGTTTATTTCGTTTTTATTATCAATTTATTGACTAAACAAAAGCCCTTTATACATGTTTTACGTTACTGTAATCAGTGTTTTGCCAACCAGTCAGTGCGCATGCGCGGAAAATCCCGAATGTAACAATAACAATTAAAGAAAGTGTTAATACAAAAAATTGTATACAACCTTACTCCTATAAATATGAGGTCGATTTATCGTTTAACGTTATTTTGCAATAGCATCGTTCCGACATGAATTCATGTCGGAAGCTTTAACGGCATCAAATTCATATAACAGCACAGAATAATCATGCAATAAATTATTAAACATAAAATATAAACATTATTTTACTAATTGCAGTAGAAAAATGTTTATACAAACTTACAAGTAATGATAGTCCAGTCTTTAAAACACTACCACTGTTCAAATTCCATATTGTTGCCATATATCACTGTGTAAATTGAAAGTTGCATAATGTTACCTCATTGGTCGGTTATAAATACATTGTTTTTCAATATATAGTATTCGATTTAGACGAAAATAATAATTTACGTGGAATGTCATAGTAGTTTTCCATTAAAACTTTGATCTTGCTGTGTGTGTTTATGGACGTTATTAATTATGTTATACTTATTTTTGTATTTCATTAAGAATGAGAACGTGTAGCCCTTTTTGTTAACTGTTTTAAGCAAACGATTCGCGGCTTAATAAGACACGGAAAATAGTTAAAGCGACACTTTCATTTTAAGGTTTAATGTGAACAATATTAAATGAAACCTTTTTTGGTATTAATATATTTTATTGACATGTTAAATTCAATACTTGAAAAGGCGTTTAGTCTTTAAAAATATGTCGCTGATATTGTTAATTTCAATAACTGTTAATATGCTTAATGTTGTATAAGAAATTGAATAGTTTCACTAAGTTGTATTCCCGCCTAAAATCCGATATCGTAAAACGCGCAACGGTTAAGAATAAGGTCTAAATTAGTTTAAGTATTCAGATCTGAATATCAGCAGCTGTGCCAGCTGGGAAGCCCCGTTTTGGCTTTAACAACCGCAAGCGAAACAACATACTTTTTTAAGTCTTGCACTTAGACTCCATGATCACAAGTATAGGTCCCTGCTGTGGCGTATGACACCATAGTGTTATTTAGTATTGGTCGGCACAGTATCTGATCATAACGAGACAATTGGTTTGTGCTGAACACAGGGGCAATAAAACCACAGATCTATCAATAAACAAGATTATTGAGATATCTTTTATTGAACACCGCGATAAAAATGTTCAAACCACGGACTCTAGATTACACGGATAAGAAACATGGCAACATTCTCATAATCATCACTGCTATATGTGTAATCACCTAACAATTCGTCTAAAAATAATTTATATATTTGAGTTGAAGACGATGTACTGTTGAATAAGTCTGAATAAACTATCTGTCTGCCTGTCTAAATCTAAGCCGTCATCGTCCCAGTGAAAAAAATCTGATTTTGAATAGTTGGACATGATGCCCTGATGTCAAAATACGAAATGACCCGCGTAACACCGACCGTGATTTTCAAGATTCTTTAATAAATTGATAATTTAAGGTAAATAACATTTCATATAATTATACATAATTCCCTCGTTGATAATTAACAGCAAACGATGAATGTTTTTGACACCCATTTTATTTCAAGTATGCATGCAAAGCCGAATAAAATCGAGAGGGTCCGCTATATACGCTGTTTCATCATAAATTTAACACCCTTTCTGTGTTATAAACAAGAGCTGAAATCGTTAATTTATTAAGATTTATTTATAATAAGCTTTATTGATATGTTTCGTGAACAAAATACTACAATATATTCCATAAAAAATATAATAATCATGACAAAGGAAATTCAATGGCCGGTTTCTAAACAAAAGTATAATCGCCAAGACCGTAGCATCAGTTCAGTGCGTTAGGAACGCGCGCTACTTTCTTCCGCCTTCATTCCTTAAAGCGGGTATATACGATTTTGTCAAATATTAATGAATTTATATAAAATGTGTAAAAAATTATTATATATATATTTCAATATAAATTAAAATAAAAGTTAAGAAGAACATTTGTCGAAAAATGCGAAATAAGCCAGATATTTAATTCTGAAATTGAAAACGGCTGTACAGCCGAATTCGCCAGCATGTATACCATACATGTACGATGTGAATCTAAACTTAGTTTAACGGTTTATTTGAATTCCCGCAACGATATATATTCATACGACACACGAACACTAACTCCGATCCTTATACAAAGACGAATGCTTCGGTTATTGTAGGAAAATATGTACGTCACAATCGGCTCGGGGCGCTAATTTGTCTTTGCTGCATTTTATGAAATTCGGCTTTAATGTATAATTTTTCTTTCCCATTTTATGTATTGTAACATATTTTATCAATATATTATAATTAAACACATATACAAAATCGTATATACCCGCTTTAATTACTTTCGTTTTTAAACAATTTTTTTTCTATCGTATACAGAATTCTATTCTTCTAAGCAAGATGTAATTTTTAAAACTGAACTCCAAATATAAACGCTACAAATTGGTATTAAGTACGAACATGTCAACCGTAAATCTAGATTCTAAAACTCCAAAACGGTATGATATTTGCAAAAGTTAAAGTTATAACTCGCCGGGCTGTCGAAATCAGAAGAACGCTACAAATTGGTATTAAGTACGAACATGTCAACCGTAAATCTAGATTCTAAAACTCCAAAACGGTATATTTGCAAAAGTTAAAGTTATAACTCGCCGGGCTGTCGAAATCAGAAGAAAAACTTAATATATATTTATATATCTGTTTACTACGTAACGTAATCTTTCTAATGATATATAATTTGTCAAAATCGGCTGAGAAATGAAACTATAATTCAACAAAAGACGTGAGTGGGTACATCAAAATGTATAACCTCGGCGCTTCGCTGCACGCTAATTGTACAAGATCGATAGCCACAATACGGTAAAACGCGCGTTGGTAAAACATAAAATGTGTATTTCTTGAGTTTATCTCGCTATAAATCCATTAATAACA
This sequence comes from Dreissena polymorpha, assembly GCF_020536995.1. NCBI lineage: Eukaryota > Metazoa > Mollusca > Bivalvia > Myida > Dreissenidae > Dreissena > Dreissena polymorpha. Next base: position 38,808,923 of record NC_068355.1, on the reverse strand, counting down.
ACGGGAATATACTAAAACGTATATTTTTTGAAAGAGGAATTAATAAGCAACAAGATAACGTATAAACCAATAAAATCGGATGAATAGATAAGATTGAATTTACTACAGTAAGGGTCAAATACTCGATTCATCTCATAACAATATACACTCCGTGATACAACTGGTAGTTTTAACACACACATATAGGTTCCATTTAATTAAAGAGTACAGAAAGCTAAAAAGTGATGTGGTTTGTTGTACAACAACAATTGGTTATGTGTAACCTATTCAAAAAATAATTTCGTTCAAGATCATTCAATGTAATTCTATAAACGACAAACACATTTCGTGTGTTGTGTATGTTTATTTTTAAAAATGTACATAAGTGGTTTAAAAGCACAATTTTTACACATTTAAGAGGTAATCGCACACATTTATCTCTAATTAATGATAATTTTATGCATTAGCACAGATTTAACGAGAAAAACTGAAGTGTAAAGTGAACTCAATTTGCTATAGGAAAACGACGGTAGCCGTTTAGACGTAAGCGGGGTAGCTTACGTCTAATTATTTGGACTAATACAACCTGAACGTAGATTAAAGTCTTAATACAAAAACAATTTGTATACACTTTTTAGTTTTTTGTATCTTTATATTAAATATATAAATACATGTAAGTACATTGAGAGAAACTATTGATAACATAAGTAAGCTCTCTATTTCATTGTCAGTTTGTAAGAGGTCAATAAACTTGATCATGTTTGTGTACTTTCAGTAGTATTTATATACTTCTTACGTAAATACATAAACATTGGGCATTTCAGTAAAAACGAAATTCGTCCTCAAGAACGTTACAGTGTTTGCATTTTCTGTTTTGAAACGATATCTTTTCAGGCTTGTGCCATCTCCCCGCTTCCACTTCAAGTCTGTGGGCAGATACTCTAAAACGAGTTAACGCAATTCTAAATTTTGAAACATTTACTACATTTAAATGTGGTTGGAACTTAAAGCTACTGTAAAGGCTATAACTTCTACCTCTGGTCGTGTTTTGCATTTCACTTGAATATAAAAAATATATAATATCTCGTACACCGTGAAAAAAGCATACATCACTCAATCCTAATCTGTCTAACAATTCCTTGAGGGATTTAACCCAATACTTTTTTCTGGATATATATCATGATCATGAAAATAATAACATATCATAAACGATTTTTATGCCCCCCTTCGAAGAAGAGGGGGTATATTGCTTTGCTCATGTCGGTCGGTCGGTCGGTCTGTCCGTCCACAAGGTGGTTTCCGGATGATAACTCAAGAACGCTTGGGGCTAGGATCATGAAACTTCATAGGTACATTGATCATGACTCGCAGATGACCCCTATTGATTTTGAGGTCACTAGGTCAAAGGTCAAGGTCACGGTGACCCGAAATAGTATAATGGTTTCCGGATGATAACTCAAGAACGCATACGCCTTGGATCATGAAACTTCATGGGTAGATTGATCATGATTCGCAGATGACCCCCATTGATTTTGAGGTCACTAGGTCAAAGGTCAAGGTCACGGTGACCCGAAATAGTAAAATGGTTTCCGGATGATAACTCAAGAATGCATACGCCTAGGATCATGAAACTTCATGGGTAGATTGATCATGACTCACAGATGACCCCTATTGATTTTGAGGTCACTAGGTCAAAGGTCAAGGTCACGGTGACCCGAAATAGTAAAATGGTTTCCGGATGATAACTCAAGAATGCATACGCCTAGGATCATGAAACTTCATGGGTAGATTGATCAAGACTCGCAGATGACCCCTATTGATTTTGAGGTCACTAGGTCAAAGGTCTAGGTCACGGTTACCCGAAAAAGTAAAATGGTTTTTGGATGATAACTCAAGAACGCATATGCCTAGGATCATGAAACTTCATAGGTAGATTGATCATGACTCGCAGATGACCCCTATTGATTTTGAGGTCACAAGGTCAAAGGTCAAGGTCACGGTGACCCGAAATAGTAAAATGATTTTCGGATGATAACTCAAGAACGCTTTTGCCAAGGATCATGACACTTCATAGGTACATTGATCGTGACTCGCAGATGATCCCTATTGATTTACAGGTCACTGGGTCAAAGGTCAAGGTCACAGTGACAAAAAACGTATTCACACAATGGCTGCCACTACAACGGACAGCCCATGTGGGGGGCATGCATGTTTTACAAACAGCCCTTGTTATATAATTGACATCATCAGATTGTAATTTTAAACCAGTGCATTAAGACACTGATGATACGTTTAGTTGTTTATGGCAGACGTCCCAGTTTCCCATAACAAAATTATTTTGTGTTTTGTAACCTCACATCTAACACTTGTTTACAGTATCGTATATGTTTTCTTTCGATCTGAACACTGTGATTTAACCCTCATTCACATATTTCACAGCCATAGCTTAGCATAGGCTCAATAAATTTATTGAAAAGCTCAAGTCTATGATTAAACGATATGTCTGGGTATTTAACTAAGTCTGCTTTCAGCTTGTATATTGCTTTTAGAGCCTGTCCTGAGAGTGCGTCATATGTTAGTGAAAAGAACCCCAGTGGTAAATACTATGCTTAATTATGTACAACTATTCACTATTTCTACAATGTGGCGTCTGAAATAACAAGTTAAATTTCGTCTATTCTGTCCGCCTTTTAAAAAAATCTGAATTTTTGTTTTGTTCATATTAACACATAGCTTCCATTTAGTACAATACTGCTCTAATAAATCTAATCCATTATGAAGTCCAGCTTCTGATTCCGCAAATATTACAATACCATCAGCATATAACAATAAAAACACTGTAAACATACCAAGAATAACTTCTTCAAACTAAGTAAGCACAAATTGTTCCTCAATATCATTTAAATACATGTACATCGAAAACAAAAATGGCGATAACGACGTACTCACCTTATTTCACGCCCAGATAGCATGACATTGTAAACGAATCATTACTGATTTCATTATTAAATTTGATTTTCGATTTAACCAAAATTGTATATCGATCTTACTATATTCCCAATTTTACCATGTACCCCTTATTTTATCAATTTATACCATATGATATTTTTAACTATAAAGTCAAATGCCTTCGTAAAGTCGACAAATGTTGTGTACAGTTTGTTATTTTGATTCAAAATATGTGTAATAATATCCTGCAGTACAAAAATATTGTCAATTGTACCCATACCCTTTCAATATCCGGCTTGAGCTTCTATATACACATTATGTCCCCCCCCCATAAGTTAAATCGACTATTTATTATTTTACTAAATACTTTTTCAATCGTTCTTAACATTGTTATTCCTCTATCATTGCTCGTTTTGTCTAAATCCCCTTTCTTATCCAGCGAGACAATAAGTCCCTCTCTCTAAGTTTCTGGGAAATAACCTTTATCACATATTTCATTAAAAAGTAAAAATAATACCCTCATAAAGTATTCATTTCTAACACCGTGTTTAAGAAACTCGTTTAAAACATAATCAGGACCAACAGATTTTCCATAATTTAAAACTGTACATGCCTTTTAAATTTAGTCATGCGTTATTTCGATATTTAAATCATCAAACATTACCTGAAATTCCTCATTATTAAAATCATTCATTAAAATACAGAACGTCTTCACATCTTGCTGATAAAAAATGTGTGTCTGGACCATTAATGGATTTAAAATATCGAAAAAAATCATCAGTCTTTAATTTATCTGACTTGCAAGACTGTACCGATCCCTTTAATAACATCCAATATTTTTATGAATGTAAAAGTCGATTATGTTCTTAAATATTTTTCTGCTATGAATCATATTTATATTATTTTTTTCTAACTAAACTTATAGAGTTGCTCCGGAATTGGACCATCAAAATCTTATTTTCATTCGACAGTCCTTTCTATATATATTCAAGTTAATATAGAATTCAGAAATTGCCCTATGACACTCGTTATTAAACCATCGATTATTTTAATATTCACGATGTTTTCCTCTAACTTGAGTATTTATGGTCTTCATAAATAAAGGTAAACATACATTTATAAATGACGCCAAACACCAAATGGACATTCAGATGGTCATATACTTGTTTATGTGTACACTGGTTCAAATATCTTATTTCCTTCGACAGCTCTATACAAAAACTTAAATTGTAAAAACATCTCACCAATTTACAATTATTATCTTCATGCGTCTCTGACAGAGGTAAACGGCAACACGCATAACAAATGTTCGTTCGTTATAAATTACACGTGTTTTATAATTTAAGTTTATTTGCCTGTTATTTGAACTCATCCTTCTTTGAAGCTTTAACAACCGTTATTATATTTTGAAATCTGCTATACTAATGTTAAAAAGACATATATATGCCCTCACAGGCCATAGAAAATAAGTTATGTATTCCACTTATGTAAAAAAATATGTGTTTTTTTTAATATGGTCGGCCGTAACTCTTTTTACCCATATCTGGATCTTAAATGACACTCCATTTTCAAATCACTAAGCAACTTTTATTGTTCATATATATTTTCAATATAGCGAATATAATAGATTGCAGGGACAATTATATCAAAAACAAATTTAAATACGAAAATACAACAGTTAAGGGTTCGCACGAACTATTAGAAACGGTTGGTCTTCTTGAAACAACAAACGGTTTATATGCCCATTATAAATTTAAATTTAGTCATCGTTGTCTGCATGTTATATATTTACGACGAAACTATTGATAATATCAATGATTGTTGACCATTTCAAAACCAAATATTGGTTTTTATCTTTTATTCTCATAAAAAATACAATAAGAATAAATCATGTTACGGGTAGTTGTAAACATTGAAAGAATGTATTCTTCTACATCTATATATTATATTGTTATGTTTGCAGTAAAGTATGTTCCTATAACTGATGTAATTAATTATTTTTTAACATTTTAAATATATTCGAAAATTGATGATGAACAACTTATCCACATTCTGCGTTTCGGTTAATATTACCGTTATTTTTCACAGCTACACCTGGATATCTTTTTTATTTTGTCCTCATTTATAATTAACAAGAAATATCTTTAAAAAAGATATACGGCGTAAATAGTTTAATGAATGAGATCAAGAATAGCGAATGTCTTTTTCTGTGCAGTTCTTAGCTGCATCACACGCAGTACGGGATGTTACGGGGAGTTTTCGCGGCTTATTTTACATTATAACATATTGCTGGTCATAAACCTATAGATACAAAACAGAAAACCAAAAGAAGAATGGAAGTGAAATTTAAACATATGAGTCAACCGGCCACACGAGAACAAACCTGTTTTAGTGGTCTGTCGGGCATTGCTATTTGATTCGATTATTAACAGTATCGAGAATCATCGTGCTCATGCTTAAAGTGATATTATGGGCATTTTGCACTGTTGAATTGAGCTGAAAAGAATTAACAGGTCAAAATAGTTAGTTAAAATGTGGTTACTGATCAATTACCTGCAACTCACCTTGCTACCAGTTGTTTATAAAAATATATTTTAGATTCGATATTCTTACGTGACCCACCCAGTCCTGTAAGCCGAAATGATCCGTAAAACAATATTGTGTCTTTGTGTCGTATGAACAAATCTGCACTAAAACTAAATTTAGGTTCAACCCGTAAACGCATGATCAGTTGTCAAACGAAAGTACGGTTGATATTCAAATGCATTATTTTTCTCTTTCTGGTATATTGTTTTAGTATGTTGATGCTGCATTAATTACTATAAGTGTATATGAAGTAGAAACATCAAAAATAATCAACGGTTGCGATAGACACCTATAAACTGTTACATGCTCATAATATCACTTTAGTACATTAGGCAATATGGTGGAATAATTATTGTTAAATTTATTAAAAATAATATTTATCATTGTATTGTTGAAAACACATTAAGAATCTATTATTGACATACCATAATTATATTGCTGAATATCTTCTTTTAACATATTTCTGGTCTAAAGAAAATTCCAGGTCAACTAGTTCACGGATAGCGTCTTTATTATATAACGATGATTTTACTGACCGCGAACTCCGGTGATGACCTGTATATAAACTCTGAATGTCCGCGAATTGACCCGAAACCTCGCGGGTTGAAATGCAATTCTTTAAAGTGAGGCCTCGCTTCCACTGCTCTTTATACTTTTACATGTTAACATGTTGACAGGAATATGGAAGTAAGTACTAAATATGAGAACATAGCCTTTTAAGTATAAACGCTTTTGCGCTGGTAATACTCTGAAAATAAAAGGTGTACGCACAAACTGTATTGATGTCGAGAATTGAGTGTAAAACTGTTCTATCTATTAAGCCTTTTCATTAGAGATAAAATTGTTTCATACAGTAAAACAGTGTTACAAAGACGCGGATATGTTTCCAATGTTCTGGTGGTATACTCAAATCAGCCAATGGAATAAATGAAGTGTATTCATTCGTACCTAGCCGCGGGAAATTTTATTTGAATTTTATTGGACACTTACAAAGGTCAAGTCAGGGTGAAAAGCTGGCTTATTCAGCTTACGCCGATAAAAACACACGCAACTTTTTCAATCTAAAATTATCCAATTTGGAAGAAAATACTCCGTAAGGACGAATTGCTTATCAAGTTGGGATCCGTTTACGGCCTGATGCTTAGAAATGATAGTTGTTCCCCCCGCCAGCCAGGCTGCCCACCAACCAAAACTCCCCGTGGAGACAATGGTATGGTCACATGAGCCTTGAACTGCCATATCCACTGAGGCAAGGTTGCCCTCCAAGAAAGCCATCTTCCTGTTTGTGCTGTTGTTATTAAAGTTGGCTTACACCCAATCGATACCATCCGAACCAAATATGAAAATGGTTTCGTTTCCAAACATTTCAATGCACAATTGTATTGCACGATTAAAAACTCTTTTGTCACTGCAAAATGGCCGAACTCTATTTTCGATTTCTCAAGGAAATCACCTCTTCGGATATATACTCCAACATATGTGCGATTTAGTCCTGTGGCATTTAACTGTTTAGCGATGTCAAGCTTTATTCTCTTGGCCTCTGACGAGATGCCGAACGAAAATGCAAATTCCTTTCATATATGTTTCTCAATATTGTGAAAATACATCTATGATAATAAGTATCCAATCACGTGCACATCCTCGGTGTTATTGCATTTCGTAAGATGTTTGTTGAAAGCACAACATTCATTTTCACATATGTTTCTACCATTGGTTTATATACGAGTAAATTTGACTCTGTTGTCAAAGAGTTGAAATGAGGACTGAAGATCCTGACCGTCTTCGAGGACAATATGTATGAAGTTCATCATGTCGGCCAGTCCAAGGATTGATGCATATTGGAACATCTGATTTCTTAGGCGACCTATCAATCTTAGACTTAATGTTCCATTGTGTCTAATTTTAGTAATATTTGAACTTTGAGCGAAAGAATTACTCGTAGTTACGATGTCTATTTTTCCTTCAGGCAGAAAGTTTGGAACAACTGTGTTTAGGTTTGATTGTTGCCTTTTCAATGTTCCGTTGTTTCTATTGTTTGAAATGTTTGACTTTTGAGCGGAAGAATTACTAGCCGTTACGATGTCCTCTTTTCCTCAAAGCCGAAAGTGTGGAACGACTGTGCTATGGTTGGATTGTTGCTTTTTGAATTCAAAACTCAATGTTCCGTTGTGCCTATTGTTTGAAATGTCTGAGCTATGGGCGGATGAATTACTAGTCGTAACGATGTCCTTTTTTCCTCCAAGCAGAAAGTCTGGAACGACTGTGTTCAGGTTAGTTTGTTTCCTTTTCAATTCATAACTCAATGTTCCGTTGTGCTTTTTGTTTGAAATGTCTGAACTTTGAGAGGAAGAATTACTAGTCGGTACGACGTCATTTTTTCCTCCATGCAGATAGTCTGGAACGACTGTGTTAAGGTTGGATGGTTCCCCTTTCAATTCAAGACTCAACGTTTCGTTGTGTCTATTGTTTGAAATGTCTGAACTTTGAGAGGAAGAATTACGAGTCGTTACGATGTCCACTTTTCCTCCATGCCGATAGTCTGAAACGACTGTGTTTCGTTTGAAATGTCGGTATGCAAACATCTGGACTATGGCAAACATCATTTTACCAAGAATCATCCATCATTTTAGGTCTGAAAACAAAAAGCATGCACTTAATTGAGCGTCTTTTTCTCCTCAATAACAGGTGTTTACTGCGTTTATCATGAAGAATCCAAAAAGCGCTATTAGCATCTCACGTACCGTAAACCCAATAACATGCATTTGGAAGGAATACCACTTTATTACTTACTCCGCTTTCGCATTCTGCAATATCTGTTTGAATCTCTGTTACATTCCGTGAATTTTATTGCATACCATCCTCTGACGTTGTGCAGGAAGCCTTTGATTTAAATGTACATCTCTATATGACGAGTCTGGCAAGTTTGCTTCAGTGAATAACGACGTAGATGTAATAATGGTGATAGTAACTTCCACCTTTGTGCTCTCTGTAAAAAAATGAATGCGTTTATTTAAAGCGGGTATATACGATTTTGTCAAATATTAATGAATTTATATAAAATGTGTAAAAAATTATTATATATATATTTCAATATAAATTAAAATAAAAGTTAAGAAGAACATTTGTCGAAAAATGCGAAATAAGCCAGATATTTAATTCTGAAATTGAAAACGGCTGTACAGCCGAATTCGCCAGCATGTATACCATACATGTACGATGTGAATCTAAACTTAGTTTAACGGTTTATTTGAATTCCCGCAACGATATATATTCATACGACACACGAACACTAACTCCGATCCTTATACAAAGACGAATGCTTCGGTTATTGTAGGAAAATATGTACGTCACAATCGGCTCGGGGCGCTAATTTGTCTTTGCTGCATTTTATGAAATTCGGCTTTAATGTATAATTTTTCTTTCCCATTTTATGTATTGTAACATATTTTATCAATATATTATAATTAAACACATATACAAAATCGTATATACCCGCTTTAACATTATTATGAGCAAACATTCAATAATATAATAATTTTTAAGTTGCTTGAAAATCCTGATTCTAATTTAAAATCATAAATCATAAAACAAAACAAATATTTACTTTCACTAAAAGTGATAACAATCTCACATGGATTTCTTTCGATGATACAAATAGCTGTTGCCGCCAATGACTGCTAAACATTTTGTTTGGCCGTGTTTTAATAATAAAACGATCATATATCTTAGAGGTGACGAGCGATCCATTATTAAAGAAGTATCTTATGTCAATATACTATAGCGATTTCAATCAGAAAAATGTGACTTAAATAATACTACAGTTTGTATATGGGCCGTGCTCTGTAAATGCATGTGCGCAAGTGTCGTTCCAGATTAGCATGTGCAGTCTGCTCGTAAATTTTCGCACATCGTAGCCGGAAATTAAAACGAGCATTTTGTATCGCGTAAACCAGACCGCATCTAGCGTTGAAAGTTTGGCTATTGCTATAAGAAACATTGATTTTTTTATGCGGTAACTATATTTTCGAAATTGTGAACGAAATATTCTTTGATTTTGAGTGTTTATGGGCTTTTAATGAAATTATAGCAGAAGCTAGACGACATACAAAATGATGGGTAGGAAAGAGACCAGAAGTTATAAATGACAAGACAAGCGCGCACAAGATACAACTAGACACCGAAGTTGATGAAAAAAGGATATGATAGTCATAGTTAAATTTGTCAGCTTGAACATCAAAAGGCCAGCCTAAACGGGACGTTTCGTGTAGGTTCAGGATGCGATGTGACATGCTTTGATGAATACCAAAAATAATGCGAGATAATGAAATGATATAGTTAAGATAACACCATTTTCAGCTAAGAATGAATTTTTATTTGAGGAATTGAAGTTGGATTTCGAACGTGTTTGAAAGATATATTCGGAAATAATCCTAAAACTTTGATAATATAGCCAGAGAAAATTGCATAATATCAAAAATTCTATTAGAGGAACCGAGAACCGAACAGTCAACTGTTGAATAGGGTTTTATATTCGAGAAAACATCAAAATCCTGACAGGACACATTAGAAGTAATATATAAAAAATAGGACGAAAACGTGACACATTGAGACAAGCAGCGAGTGCTAACTTTTAGAGTCACATGACGTATGGAGAGCTCGAACTAAAATCAGAGCAAAGGAGAATAATATGAAAATGAGAGCTAACTGTTAACAGGAACAAACAGTCAAATTGAATCAGACATCAGCAGAGACACATGGGTCAGATTATATGCTGGAAGTGATGAAACGGCTAGAAGACCGAGAAACAAAGTTTGAATAATTGACGATAAAGGAGTTTCAGTATGAAGACGTAGATTTCAGAACTCAAAGACATGGTATGCGACATACTTCAATATGTCTTAGAAACCGGTTTAGAAACCGCCCGAGAAGCCTTTACCGAACTACTAAAGCGGAAAAACAAAGAGAATATACATGATGACGTAGAACAGCAACATGGCGACCGGAAACCTTAAAACTCGCAAATGCCACCGTTATAGGTAAAATATGTGACAACAGTGGAAACGACCCGACCCTAAGCGAATAACATTGTTATTTGATAGATAATTGAATACACAAGTCAGTGTTAAATATGGTTCTGCATTTAAAAAGCAAAACTATGTGAACTTGGTCAGCTACATCCAAAAAGAACTGTAACACAATGTTTAACATGAACGACGGTTTTACTTGAAATGTATTCGATACAAGTGCATAGGGAATAATGACGAATTTCTATGCATGAGTCTGTATACACCAATGGAATATTAATTGTTAAGTCTGGTGATGTTAAATGTTTATTACTTTTAAAGATTCACTGCATGGCTGGAGCGGTGGTTTGACATATTTTTCGTTAGCGAAATATTGACAATTTAGCCATAAAAAAATACGAATTGCGAAAAGGCTAAAATCTCGTATTATTGTCAAAGTAAACGTCCAACATTCTATCCCATACTTATTTTCAATTATTTTCTGTGTGTGTCATTACAAGCGTTTGTAATTTAAACAAGAAGCTCAAATCGTTCTGCACACCTTAAGTCGACGTTGCGTGACTTTATTGTCACGGAAGTAAAATCTTTTGAGGATAAACAATATTGATTACACCAGGGACAACCTTGTTAAATGAAACGTTATAATTGGTTAACCTATCGGGTTACAAGGAAGGATAGACACCATAAAGAATGTGTGTTATGAATGACGTCAAGTCATTGTTTACATTGAATGCAGATAAAGTATTGTCGTACGCCAAGGTAATATAGACCGGTTGCGACATTTGTATTGAAAAATGAGCGAATGGAAAGAAGCGCGCTCATAAATTAATTAGGTCGAAGCTGAATATTTTGACTATTTTTACAATTAAAAATTAATTTCGAATTTAAGAGTGATTATTATTAGTTTGTTAAAAAAAGTAAGTTCAAACCCAAAGCTAACTGGGAGCGGAGTAATGGAATCAAAATAAGTTAAAAAGAAGCACAGTTTAATTGTCATAATAGTTTAATTTAAGTTTGGAATGTTCAACACCTAGAGTAATTTATTTAATTTACTTAACATATGACATTTATCCACACATCTGTTTAGTCGCAAACATGGCTTTTTTAGCTTAAGCGTAAGCGGGACAAATATGGATCTGCCAAAACAGACAAAATCTTAAGTCACATAAAAATAGAGCCTTACATGAGTCATTGGAAAATTAATATTAATGGCTCCGCTTAGACAATGAAACATCCCTGACCTATGCATTAAGGTTCATAATAAAAAGCAATCACTTTTGGTTGCTATAACAGACTCGTCGATGAAACATGCTAACTCTAAAAGTAATGGTTTTGAAAGTTTATCCTAATTAATGATATTATTCCATGCATATGGCATAACGTGTTTGTAATGTGCATCTTGTTAATGAAATGTGCTGAAACTGTACATGCAGTTGATATATGTTGTTAAAGATGTGCTTCATATGATATGTCAATATCGATGCGGATTTTTATAATGAAAATTAGGTGACCATGTATGAATAAATGATGTTTTTAGCTTTGATATGTACCATTGTAACGATTTGTTTTATTTTAACAACTGAACGATATATTATGATAAATGGTTATATGTGATCATTTTAGAAAAATTAACTTCTCACAGTACATATTTTTATTCTATTAACAGTTTATGCAAGCCAACAAGTGAAACTGGTAAGCGAAAAACGTTCGGTAAAGTGTAAACCCTTTATACTGGTCACCTTAAAAAATATAGAAGTCATTTAATAAAGCCAGCAATGAAACTCCGGTCTTAGTTCTTAACTTGGAGGAAGACATTGTCGTGTCCACAAAATGCCATTAATATGTAAATGAGATTTATTTGTTTTTGCCCATAACCATACTACTCAGATTATAGATCAATGTTTGTAATCGTTTAATTAATCACAATGTTTTACAGAAATATTGGTATAATAAAACACAACTTTACAAGTAATTATGGTTTATACAAAAAACATACGTAGGCACCAATGTCTCCTTTACGAATACATTGTGATATCGTCTACTACATTTGAATAAATGCTCACGGACTAAAGTCGAGTTATTCTGATCTCATGTACTGTGAGTAATGATGGCTTTTGTCCTGGATTTTTTAAATATCCATTCACAAAAAAAGACCAATATCCGCTTTTTGATTTTATTGTTGAAATTGTTAGACGAATCCTAGAATTTTTAAATAGTTTCCTTTTGGAGAAACTGTCAACCGAGTAATAATGACAAATGAAGAACTAGAAACAGTACATAATTTACACTTACAAAAGTTTATTCAACCAACTGTTATTAAGTCCACGATCTTATATTGAATGTCACAATTAAAAAAATCATAATACTGAATTAAAGAAAAACACATTATCAATTAACATTATCTAGTCCAACATTGTTTATATACACTATTTACAGCGTCACACGGGGCTCGTGTCAGGCTTCTTCATTTTCCCATCCAGGGCCATCTTCTTGGCCTGATCCTGGATGGACCCACTCCAATTATGGGCAACTTACTCGCAACCCGAAAGAGGCGGACCTCGGCAAGCAGACGATACTTTTACAAATTGTTCGTAATGGCTTGCCCAATATCTTTTAAGCTAGCCTCTACCGTTTTCCCTTTTTGGTTAGAAATTTCAACCAACTGCTGCTGGTATCTTAGCGACTGTTGTAGGGTATCAAGAGTTCTATCAGCGTGGAACTGCATTGCTGCAGCCATGCGGCATTCAAATATCCTCTAATTTCACACAGCAACATGTTGGTGGGTTCTCGTCGCGAACTGGAGTGCCGGGGATATAGGGGGTACCAGTGACGAACACTGGCGGTTCTGGAACAGTTTCCCCGCGGCATGACGCTACAGTGTTCAGCTTCGTAGCAACATACATTTGGTTGTTGACAAACTCCTGCAGCATATCTCCTCCATCTTGGTGTGTAACATCCTCGTGATATCACATCGAGTCTTTCAATTATTAAATTAATATAACATGTTTTAATATAATTGTTTAATAGTAACAGTCATTTAAACTTAAAATATATTTATCTTAAAATTGCTTTGCTTTTGGTGAAGTATGTTGAAAGATGCTGTTTTGTTTTTATCTGTCAGAGATATTGTATTGATTTGGATTTGTGTGTTTTGGTTGTTGATGAAAATTGTATTGGGAATATATATTGGTGTATATATTTATATATGTTTTGAACTTTTGTTATATAATAACAACGGTCAGTCAATGACCATTTGACCACAGCGTATGTTTTGTTTGTTACTTCCACCCAGTGCATAAATGCAAACTATACGAAATAACGTATCAGTGTTTTTTATGCGTTGGGTGAAAGGAACGGCAATCAGATAGACTAACCTATCTACAGAAAAAATCGGATCAGCTTATTCCCTGTAAACAATGACGGAAACACAAGAAGTTTAACGATCTTTAATTATGCGCATTCAGATGCCATGCGGCTTTACAAAGAGAACAACGAAAACTTTTATTTGCCCACCTCCCACCCCAATCTCCTCGCACATCGGCACTTGCCTGCAGGAAACAAATTGTTTTGTTGTTCTTAGTATATTTTGTAATAACTTTTTGAAGGCCATTTTCTAAAGAACCTCCACATTTTACCGAATAACATAATTGTTTAATATCCTTATGTCTTAAGTTATATATATTGGTAGTAATATATATATATATATATATATATATTGGTATATATTGATATATGTTTTGAACTTTTGTAATATAATAAAAACGGTCAGTCAATTACCATTTAACCACAGCATATGTTTTGTTTGTTACCTCCACCCAGTGCATAAATACATCGATACGGTAAGTATATGTCTCGTAATTGTTGATATTTATGCGTTTATGTATTGGCTAGCGATACACGCGGAAAGCGAGCAACATACAACGAAATTATTATTCTTATTTTCTTAAGTCTGGTTCACCTGCCTCTTGTGAGATTGCATTAGCTGTATTTCTTTTTCTAGCGAATGTAACATATGATCGTTTAATTCCTATAGATGGATGTATAAAGAAAGGACTGCATGCATGTAAGCTGCTTATTAACATATAAGAAGACCGCACACTCTGTATTCTTGACCCTTGCGAATCAGTCGAGCCTCTGTTTAAGATCAAATAGAGGCAGAAAAAGCAAAATCAGATACTTGTATATTGAATAGATAACATGTTATTAAAAAAGATATATTCGATCATTCTGCTTCTTTTTTTTTATTTTTACTGAAGCTTCATTGTCTTTCAAAGCTAAAGCTTTCAGTTACCTGTTTACAAAATGTTAATTTGGCAACTATTTGTGCATATTTGTGCATTTTGATTTCCTAATATTGTGGCATTCTTCTTTTTCCTATTCACATCCGAGTAACCGGCCTTTGGGGCATCACTTTCTTAGCAAACCACGTTAAATCTTAAGTATCTGAGAAGGGAAGAGGACAATTACAACGAGCGAGGCATGGTATAGGGGAGTTAACCCTGGGTTATGGTTAGGTTTGGGTTAGTGTTAGGGGTCGGGTTAGGGTTAAGGTATGGGTTAAGGCTAAACCTTACCCAAACCCGACCCCTAACCATAACCCTTACCCTAACCCTCTACCCTCCCCCCCTCCACATGAGCATTACAATACCATGCCTCGCTTGTTGTCGTTGTCCGCTTGCGCCTTTTCTACCAAATGATATCCGCTGATAAGTAAAATGCACATTTCTGAAGACATAAGAACATATTAAAAAAAATATATTGTCTTGGATTGCACGACCATCTTCTAGTGAAACATAGCATGTGTAGTCTAAAGCTTATCTAATAGTATTTCATAATTACATACTAGTACAATGTCCTTAAACTGTTCACTTGTGTTTTAATTGATTTTACTTGTGTTATTGCACTAATCTATAGATCAACATATTTTGTCATTTAACCACACCGTAATACAAATATGCACATGGGGACATGTGAATATATCGGAAGCTGGGAGCTTGCTAAGTGGTGTTTAAGTAAACAAAACCATATACGCGTCAACACTAATAATCATGTACATTGGTTTTCATACATTCAGTGAAAATTGAAGCATACCGATTGTCTCTTAAAAGTAGATCAGTTAAATTATATCAATCTTTTATTTCAAAATGAAAATGCAATAATGATTAATCCGTTTCGAGTGTATTTTGAGAGCCAGAAACTGAACGTGAATATTAGTTGTGTATGTGAAGTGTGTATAGTAAAACGCAACACATAGGAAACAATGTGCATAAATCAAAGAGTTGCATGTTAAAACAATACGGTGCAGAAAATCTAATACTACCATTGATTTTTCTCCAAATATTAACATCATACAATCTTGGATTGTATATGAAATTCATGTCGAGATACATTTATGATTGTGAAAGCCCATTTGCAATTTTCATAAATCTCCAATTGCTGAAAAGATACTCTGTGTAGTTACCAGTGAGGTTAAGCTTTTATTATTAATTTTTTTTAACCCATTTTTGCCTAGCGTCTAGAAAAAAGGCCTTAGCAAACAGCGTAGACCCAGATGAGACGCCGCATGATGCGGCGTTTCATCAGGGTCTGCGCTGTTTGCTTAAAGGAATTTATGTAAGAAATATTCTAAATATAGAAACAAATATACTAGACATCCCTAATATTGGAAATAAATTTATCCAATTTAGAAGGATAGGTGAGTCCACTAGGCATAAATGGGTTAAGAGCTATGCAGTAAATGCGACATTACACGATTAACCATGGACGACCGTCTGACTGTTCTTCGGTCCATGCGTGCATCTGTGTGATAAGATCAACGATCGTTTACCATTTCAAAACCAAATATTGGTTTTTATCTTTTATTCTAATAAAAAATACAATAAAAACAAGGGCTGTTTGTAAAACATGCATGCCCCCATATGGGCTGTCAGTTGTAGTGGCAGTCGTTGTGTGAATACGTTTTTGTCACTGTGACCTTGACCTTTGACCTAGTGACCAGAAAATCAATAGGGGTCATCTGCCAGTAATGATCAATGTTCCTATGAAGTTTCATGACCAAGGCCTAAGCATTCTTGAGTTATCATCCGGAAACCATTTTACTATTTCGAGTCACTGTGACCTTGGCCTTTGACATAGTGACCTGAAAATCAATAGGGGTTATCTGCCAGTCATGATCAATGTACCTATGAAGTTTCATGATCCTAGGCCTAAGCGTTCTTGAGTTATCATCCGGACCGACGGACCGACCGACATGTGCAAAGCTATATACCCCCATTTCACCGAAGGGGGCATAATAAATCATGTTACGGCTTGTTGTAAACATTAAAAGATAGTATTCTTCTACATATGTATCTTATATATCTTATATTGTTATGTTTGTGGTAAAGCATGTTGTATCAATTGTTCCTATAACTAATATAATTAAATATGTTTTAACATTTTTAATATATTCGGAAATTGATGAAGAACAACACATTCCGCGTTTCGCTTAATATTACCGTTATTCTTCACAGCTACATCTGGATATCTTTTTTATTTTGTCCTCATATATAATAAAAAAACTCACAATGATCTGTTTCAATCTAAAATTTTCCAATTTGGAAGAAAATATTCCGAAAGGACGAATTGCTTATCAAGTTGGGATCCGTTTACGGCCTGATGCTTAGAAATGATAGTTGTTCCACCCGCCAACCAGGCTGCCCACCAACCGAAACTCCCCGTGGAGACAATGGTATGGTCACATGAGCTCAGAACTGCCATAACAACTGCGGCAAGGTGGCATTCCAAGAAAGCCATCTTCCTGTTGGCGCTGTTGTTTTTAAAGTTGTCTTTCACCCAATCGATACCATCCGAACCAAATATGAAAATGGTTTCGTTTCCAAACATTTCAATGCACAATTGTATTGCTCGATTAATATACCCTTTTGTCACTGCAAAATGGCCGAACTCGATTTTCGATTTCTCAAGGAAATCACCTCTACGGATATGTACTCCAACATATGTGCGATTTAGTCCTGTGGCATTTAACTGTTAAGCGATGTCAAGCTTTATTCTCTTGGCCTCTGACGAGATGCCGAGCGAAAATGCAAATTCCTTTCTTATATGTTTCTCAATATTGTGAAAATACGTCCATGATAATAAGTATCCAATCACGTGCACATCCTCGGTGTTATTGAATTTCGTAAGACGTTTGTCGAAAGCACAACAGACATTTTCACCTATGATTCTACGCTCGGTTGATATACGAGTAAATTTGACTCTGTTGTCAGAGAGTTGAAATGAGGACTGAAGATCCTGACCGCCTTCGAGGACAATATGTGTGAATTTCAGCATGTCGGCCAGTCCAAGGATTGATGCATATTGGAACATCTGATTTCCTAGGCGACCTATCAATCTAAGACTTAATGTTCCATTGTGTCTAATGTTAGTAATATGTGAACTTTGAGCCAAAGAATTACTTGTAGTTACAATGTCTATTTTTCCTTCAGGCAGAAAGTCTGAAACAACTGTGTTTAGCTTTGATTGTTGCCTTTTCATTTTTCCGTTGTTTCTAATGTTTGAAATGTTTGAACTATGAGCGGAAGAATTACTAGCCGTTACGATGTCCTCTTTTCCTCCAAGCCGAAGAGGTGGAACGACTGTGTTATGGCTGGATTGTTGCCTTTTCAATTCAAAACCCAATGTTCCGTTGTGCCTATTGCTTGGAATGTCTGAACTTTGAGAGGAAGAATTACTAGTCGGTACGATATCCACTTTTCCTCCATGCAGATGGTCTGGAACGATTATGTTAAGGGTGGATTGTTGACTGTTCAATTCAAAACTAAATGTTCCGGTGTGCCTATTGTTTGAAATGTCTGAACTTTGAGAGGAAAAATTACTTTTCGTTACGATGTCCACTTTTTCTCTAAGCAGATTGTCTGGAACGACTGTTATTAATTTGGATTGTTGCCCTTTCAATTCAAGACTAAACTTTTCGTTGTGCCTATTGTTTAAAATGTCTGAACTTTGAGAGGAAGAATTACGAGTCGTTACGATGTCCGCTTTTCCACCATGCCGACCGTCTGGAACGACTGTGTTCAGTTTGAAATGTCGGTAGGCAAACATCTGGACTATGGCAAAAATCATAATACCAAGAATCATCCATCGTATTGGGTCTGAAAACAAAAAGCATGCACTTCGTTGAGCGTCTTACTCTCCTCAATACCAGGTGTTACCTGCGTTTATCATGAAGAATAAAAAAGCACTATTAGCATCCCACGTACCGTAAACATAATTACATGCATTTGGAAGGAATACCACTTTTTATTACTTACACCGCTTTTGCATTCTGCAATATCTGTTTGAATCTCTATTACATTCCGTGAATTTTATTGCATACAATCCTCTGACGTTGTGCAGGAAGCCTTTGATTTAAATGTACATCTCTATATGACAAGTCTGGCAAGTTTGCTTCAGTGAATAACGATGTAGATGTAATAATGGTAATAGTAACTTCCACCTTTGTGCTCTCTGTAAAAAATGGAATGCGTATATTCAACATTATTAAGAGAAAACATCTAGATTCCAATTTAAAATAATAAATCATAAAACAAAACAAATTTGCTTTCACATAAAGTGTTAACAATCTCACATGGAATTCTTTCGATGATACAAATTGTTTCCGCCAATGACTGCTAAACATTTTGTTTGGCCGTGTTTTAATAATGAAACCATCATATATCTAAGAGGTGACGAGCGCTCCATTATTAAAAAAGGATCTTAAATCAATATACTATGACGATTTCAATCAGAAAAAATGGACTTAAATAATACTACAGTTTGTATATTGGCCGTGCTCTGTAAAAAACGGGGTTTAATGCATGTGCGCAAAGTGTCGTTCCAGCTTAGCCTGTGCAGTCCGCTCGTAAATGTTCGCACATCGTAGCCGGCAATTAAAAACGAGCATTTTGTATCGCGTAAACCAGACCGCATCTAGCGTTAAAAGTTTGGCTTTTGCTATAAGAAACAGTGATTTTGAGTTGTGTTAACTATATTTTTCAAGATATTGTACGAAATATTCTTTGATTTTGAGTGTTTATGGGATTTTAATGAAAATAGAGCAGAAGCTAGACGACATACGAAATGATGTGTAGGAAAGAGACCAGCAGTTATAAATGACTAGACAAGCGTGCACAAAAAACAACTAGACACCGAAGTTGATGAAAAAAGGATATGACAGTCATAGTTAAATTTGTCAGCTTGAACATTAAAAGGCCAGCCTAAACTGGATGTTTCGATTAGGGTCAGGATGCGATGCGACATCCTATGATGAATACCAAAAATAATGCGAGAGAATGAAATGATATAGTTAAGATAACACCCTTTTCAGCTAAGAATGAATTTTTATTTGAGAAATTGAAGCTGGATTTCAAAAGTGTTTGAAAGATATATTCGGAAATAATCCTTAAACTTCGATAATATAGCCAGAGAAAACTGCATCATTTCAAGACTTCTATTAGAGGAACCGAGAACCGAACAGTCAACTGTTGAATAGGGTTTTATATACCAGAAACCATTTAACTCAAGACAGGACGTATTAGATGTAATAAATAATGAAAGTGGACGAAAACGTGACACATTGAGACAAGCAGCGCGTGTTAACTTTTAGAGTCACATGACGTATAAAGAGCTCGTACTAAAATCAGAGCAAAGGAGAATAAAATGAAGTTAGAAAGAGAGCTAACTGTTAACAGGAACAAACAGTCAAATTGAATCAGACATTAGCAGAGACACATGAGTCAGATTATATGCTGAAAGTGATGAAACGGCTAGAAGACCGAGAAACAAAGTTTGAAGAATTGAAGATAAAGGAGTTTCAGTATGCGACGGACTTCAATATGTCTTAGAAACCGGTTTAGAAACCGCCCGAGAAGCTTTTACCGAAGTACTAAAGCTGAAGAACAATCGAAAGAAAATATACATGGTGACGTAGACTAGCAACCTGGCGACCGGAAACCTTAAAACTCGCAAATGCCACCGTTAGGGGTAAAATATGTGAAAACAGTAGAAACGATCCGACCCTAAGCGAATAACATTGTTATTTGATAGATAATTGAATACTCAAGTGTTTTTCTCGATAATATCTATGCAGAGTTTGCCATTGGGTCATGTGGGGTCAACATCTTGGTCAGGAGGTCCAAATCTTACAAAAACCTTGTAAACACATGTAGAATTAGCATTACCGGTACTTGCAAATGTTTGCATGCAAAAAAAAAAACATGCAAATAGACAGTACTCAATCAGAATTAATCATATGCTCACATTGCAAAAGTAAACAGAAAAGAACCAATCGTATATGATATAGAGTACTGAATGTTCAACTAAGCAATTTACAAGGCCTTGTAAAAAAAGGTGAGCGATCTAGGGCCATGTTGGCCCTCTTGTTTAGCTAAAAGCGTAAGCGGGACAAATATGAATCTGCCAAAACAGACACAAATCTTAAATCACATAACACTAGAGCATTACCACGGTGCCTATACCACGTGACTTTTAAAGATCTGTGTTGGGAGAATAAAACGCGACCCAGATAACATTTTTAAAGATGTCTTTTTAAATATCTCACCATTTTTAATGGGATAAAGTGGAGAGCTCGCTCATTCGCGAGAGTTTTCTATAGGAATATATTGAATAAATGATGTTCTGAGCTTTAATATGTACCATTGTAACGATTTGTTTTATTTTAACAACTGTACGATACATTATGATAAGTGGTAATAGCTGATCATTTTAGGAAATTCACATATCACAGTACATATTTTAATTATATAAACAAATTACGCATGCCAACAAGTGAAAACTGGTTAGCGACAAACGTTCGGTTCGTTTAAGTGTAAACCCTTTATACTGGTCAACTTTAAAAATCCACTATATGTGATTAATTTGTTTTTGCCAATAACCATACTACTCAGATTATAGATCAATGTTTGCAAGCATTCAATTAATAACAATATTTTGAAAGAAATATTGGTATAATTATACACAACTTTACAAGTTATTATGGTTTATACATAAAAAACATACCTGCGCACCAATATCTCCTTTACGAATACATTGCGGTATCGTCTATTACATTTGAATGAGTGCTCAAGGACTTAGGTTGAGCTATTCAGATGTCATGTTATTTGAGTAGTTGTGGCTTTTGTTTTGTATTTTTTAAATATCCCTTCACAAAAGAAGACCAAGACTAGCCGTCTTAATTTACAATGCAATTGCTTTAACAAAAGCATCTACTTTAAGGTAGCGCATCCATAATTGGCACCTTTCGTAATATAATCTAATGTATTATTTTCTTAATCAGCATCATTTCACTGAACTACACGCAAAGTTTTAGGTAGGCTTTCCCTGCTGAAAAAAATATATACTGATTTTTTCAAAACCACCTCCACGCTCTGCTTGTGTCCAGTTTATTTTAACCCCTGGGGTATATTAAAGTTCCATAATTCATCCAGATATAATATGGGCGTGCAGTTGGTTTGTACAGATGCAGTAAAGGTGTTAAAGTTTAAACAAGATGAAATAAGTATTCTTTTACAGACATGTATTTTTAATAACTTGTTATATATGGAATATCGCTATGTGGTTTCAGCCAAGTAGAAACTGGGTTGGTTAAAAACAAAGTGTCATAAAATTCAAAATAGTATCATTTAAGTAATATTTTACACTTTTACACTTTTATAGAAACACTATATACATCAAACATACCAAGAAATAGACAGATTTACCGTTTACTTTTTGAAAAACAAATAATAATGAACATGCATGATTCGTATTTTCAGAAGTAAATCACCCAATTTAGCCATAATGTTGTTTTAATTTTAAAAATTGAAGATTGTGCATACAAATTGCAACATATTTAACAATAAACATAGCTTATATGCAATATTAAATCAAATTACTTTAGAACAGAAATAAAACAGGTCGCAAAAAGTATGCGTTGTGGGCCGGATTCGAACCTGCGCGGGAAGATCCCAAAATATTTCTAGTCTATCGCCTTATCCACTCGGCCACGACAACTTCACATTGTTACCTGATTAAATAATATATGCATAAGTAAACAGGTAAAAAGGCTCTTCGATCTTTGAAGACATCGCGGGAAATCATTACGGGTGCGCTACCTTAAGGCAGTTCTATGATTCGGTGTCATATATTTATGGTATGTCTATTTTCGACATCCAATCCGTGTGTTTTTTCAGCCCAATCGATATGTACCAGTTACTTCTATAACTGTACAATCGAAAAACAATCATAACTGTATATTCATGGCTACACATGTTCATTAAATACATCGATACGGTAAGTATATGTCCCATTATTGTTGATATGTATGCGTTTATGTATTGGCAACATACAACGAAATTATTATTCTTATTTTCTTACGTCGGGTTCACCTGCCTCTTGTGAGATTGCATTAGCTGTATTTCTTATTCTAGCGAATGTAATATATGATCGTTTAATTCCTAAAGATGGATTTATAAAGAAAGGACTGCATGCATGTTAGCTGCTTAATAACACATGGGAAGACCGCACACTGTATTCTTGACCCTTGCGAATCAGTCGAGCCTCTGTTTAAAGGGGCCTTTTCACAGATTTTGGCATATTTTGAAGTTTGTCATTAAATGTTTTATATTGATAAATGTAACATTGGATTTTAAAAGCTCCAGTAAAAAATCAAGAATAAAATTAAAACAGGAAAAATAAGTAGCCGGTACTAGGGCTCGAACCAGTGACCCCCGGAGTCCTGGAGTTAGTCTGAAGTAAAAACGCATTAGCTTTCTCGGCTATTCCGCCGAGTATACACAGAACACGTATTTTATACGTTATATAAGCAATCTTCGTAGTTTCGTAAATTTAAACGACAACAACAAAACTCTCCAAATTATTCAATCGTTTCGCGTTGCAACGCTTTATAATTTTTAGGTTTTCAAATCGTCAAAAGATACATATAATGGCTATATTGGACTATGGTAAATGTTCAGTAATACTGTTTCCTCACAAATATCATAACTAAATCGAAAATTTGCGAATCTGAAACAACTTTTTTCAATTTTGTCAATTTACCAAACCGTGAAAAGATCCCTTTAAGATCTAACTGAGGCAGATGAAGCAAAATCAGATACTTGTATATTGAATAGCTAACATGTTCTTAAAAAAGAAATATTCGATCATTCTGCTTATTTTTACTGTTGCTTCATTGTCTTTAAAAGCTAAAGCTTTCAGTTATTTGTTTACAAAATGTTAATTTGGCAACTGTTTGTGCATATTTGTGCATTTTGATTTCCTAATATAGTGGCATTCTTCTTTTTCCTATTCACACCGCGAGTTACCGGCCTCTGGGGCATCACTTTCTTAGCAAACCACGTTGAATATTAAATATCTGAGAATGCATTTTCTACCAAATGACATCCGCTGATAAGTATAAGCACATTTCTAAAGACTTAAGAACATATTTTAAAAAAGTAATTGACTTGGATTGCACGACCACCTTGTAGTGAAACATAGCATGTGTAGACTAAAGCTTATCTAATAGTATTTCATAAATACATACAATGTCCTTAAACTGTTCACTTGTGTTTTAATTGATGTTACTCGTGTTATTGCACTAAAATATAGATCAATATAGTTTGTCATTTAACCACACCGTAATACAAATATGCACATGGGGGCATGTGAATATACCGGAAGCTGGGAGCTTGCTAAGTGGTGTTAAAGTAAACAAAACCATACGCGTCAACACTAATAATCACGTACCTAGGTTGACATTCATTACGTAAAAATTGAAGCATATCGATTGTCTCTTAAAATAGATCAGTTAAATTATATCAACCTTTTGTTTCAAAATGAGAATGCAATAATGATTAATCAGTTTCGTGTGTATTTTGAGAGACATAAACTGAACGTGAATAATAATTGTGTATGTTATGTGTGTATAGTAAAATGCAACACATTAGAAACAATGCGCATAAATCAAAGAGTTGCATGTTAAAACAATACGATGCAGAAAATCTAATACTGCCATTGATTTTTATCAAAATATTAACATCATACAATCTTGGATTGTACATGAAATTCATGTCGAGATACATTTATGATTGTGAAAGCCCATTTGCAATTTTCATAAATCTCCAATTGCTTAAAAGATACTCTGTGTAGTTACCAGTGAGATTTAGCTTTTATTATTAAATCATTTTAAGAGCTATGCTTTAAATGGGACATTACACGAATAACCATGGACGACGTCTGACTGTTCTTCGGTCCATGCGTGCATCTGTGTTTTGAAGCCAACTTGTCCGAAGAAGTTAACCTTCTATTTTGAATGTGCCACATTCGAACTTGCAATCAATGTTTCTTATAAAACTAAGTTGTCTTGCGACTGATGCATCATGATGCACAATTACAAACTCTGTGCCGTTTTTCAGCTGTTACTTTCGGCAACAATGTTTAATATATCCTTAAAGAGGAACACCTTTACATCTCTAAAACCACAAAGCCCGGAGTTTTAATATTTGGTTTCAGGGCTGGCAATACGACTGAGTCAAATAGTTCATTTAGTCATATATAGCAAAATAAGAAAAATATATTATCCTGCGAAGTTCCGAAGGTTTAATATTTGGTATCTAACATTGTTTTCCGGCCCTCTTCAAATATTGTGCAACATAAAATTTGATATAAGAATTCCTCTCATGATTATAAAGCATGAGTATAAAAATTCCAATATGGCTTATATCGTGCTATTTTTGACATATTACATTGCTGTGTTGGAACACACCACGGTAGCTTTTATGTCTGTATTGTATGAGGGTTCGACATGTGAATTCATTTGATCACGATTATTGTAATAGACAATGTAAATTAATTTGATTAAAACGTGAAATCCCTAGATATTGCCATTACGGGAAAGTTTATCTGACCAGCCAATATTTAAACCAGAAACTACACTTGTAGGGAAATTCAGTCATTCACAAAATAGGGTATGAGCATTAGTACAGACAGACAGACAGACAGACAGACAGACAGACAGACAGACAGACAGACAGACAGACAGACAGACAGACAGACAGACAGACAGACAGACAGACAGACAGACAGACAGACAGACAGACAGACAGACAGACAGACAGACAGACAGACAGACAGACAAACAGACAGACAGACGGACGGACGGACGGACGGACGGACGGACGGACGGACGGACGGACGGACGGACGGACAGACAGACAGACAGTTTCATATCATCTGGCTTCGTGAAGCCCCATACATCTGCAGCATAATTTGATAAAGAACCCACAAAAGAGTCAAACAACTGGTAAAATATATTTGGTTTTAAGTGAAATTCATTGCATTTAAACAATAATGCATTAATTGCTTTAATGGTTTTTACATAACAAATGCCCCTGTGTTATTGTATTGATACGGCACATGATCTTTGTTTGCAACCATGTGAATACGTATTTTCGTCTTGAATAAGATGTTCCAAAATAAAAAATGCTTTGAAAGCTTACGCTTATTTGCAATAATATTGCTCAACTATCTTTGCGCTTAATGAAACAAAATTGCTTGTTGAAAAGCTTTAATAATGTGCCTGTTCCTGCTCACGATAACCACAAAAGTAGTTGTTTAATTAAATAAATCGGAAGTAAAGTTGCCGCTATATATTTTTGGGCGACCTGAAAATAGCGGTTAATAACACGACAAACTAGTTTCATCTAACCTTCTGGTATAAAACATGTGGTCTTTGTTCAATATGACACCCAATGGAATTCCATACTTATCCATTCATGATTTTTGTAACTTCTCTATTTCGATGGTTTGAATGACATATTTAGGAAATGTTCGTTTGTTAAATAGCATTCAATCGTATAGCCTTTCAAAAACATGGATATGTCGAAATGTTTCGATTTTTGTTTTTCAAATTTAACAGTTGAAATTCAACTTGTATTGTGATTATGAGTGAACATTTTCTCGAAAACATCGAAAAGTATTTGCATAGTTTAGCCAGTAATAAATGTTTTCAGCTCATCTCAGCACAAAGCTAATGTGAAATCCGGAGTCATTGTCGCGAGGGCTGCGATGTGCGTCATCATTCAGGTTGTACCGCTCTAGAGGCCACGTTGAAGACTCAATATCAACATCGAGGACGAGTTTGCATCTGGGTAACGTACGTTAATTAACTAGGTAACAGGTCAGTCAAGAAAAATCTTTCTAGGGCAGGGAAGGGGATGGTCATTTGTTAACAGGAGCTGATTGTGGGATTAGTTGGAACTTACTTACACAAAGGCGTCGTTTTTGTGCCATTCAAGGAGTAGCGTATATGTTCGCCCGGTAAGCCATTTTATATTTGTATTCCTTTTTAATGAAAACGCCCAAATGGCTCTACGGTGTTTGTGCTTCCCTTGGGTTTACGTTTCAAGATCGTTGACGTCGGAATAAAAAAAGTTATTGAAGGAAAACCGTCAACAGATGTCTTGTTTACTTACGTGACCTTCGGAACTTTGATGTACTTATATCATTTTCTCTAATAAGAGTTTTCGCGCATGTGTATTGTAAAATATAACAACAATTACTATTGTTTCCTTTTTCCAACGCGGGCTTATCACTAAAATAACAATATATTGCCGAAATATGCTGTTTAAACCACCCGTTTCGGAATTTTCTTTGTTTTAAGCAGCATATTTTGGGACCTGACTTTCGAATGACAAACAGCTCATTCCCTTGTTAAAGAGATTGACACGAAATACTTACCCATCTAAATAAAAGTTTGAATGTGTAGTTCAATCTTATATTCTTATTACATTTAATGTGGTGCAATATAAGTTTTATCTTAACCATTTTACTAACTGTAAAATTATAATAATGTGGTACGGAAACCCTGGCGACCAACGAATCAATTCACCTGTTTTCAAGAGGATGGATAGTAAGGTGGCTAATATACGAGAAAATAGAATATGTATCAGCCCTTTTCAATGTTATTTTAATGAATTTAATGTTTTTTTTTTATGACGTGTCGACCTTATTTTGATATTAACTTATGTTTAACCATTGTTTACTGCCTTGTCAGATGATGCAAGCCTCAGAGGGCGATACGAAGTATATATTTTACTGCAGAATATGTTATTAAGAATTTTTATTTTATGCTCCCCGGTGGTTTATAGAGATATATCAGTGAATTAAAACTGATAATTTCACTGTTTCAAACAGTGAAAATTATCAGTGAAAATTATCGATAATTTTCATTGTTTACCGTGAAATGACGTCATTTTCTTGACGAAATGACGTCATTTTCCCCGCGAAGTTCTTTAGTTAAACTCTTTAACAATGTATTTAAACGGTGAAAAAAAGCATAAAATGAAAAGAAAATTTGTTGGATTCGGTGGAATATCGATTTTAATTCACTCGTAATTATAGAAAATCACTCGAATCCAACAAATATCCTCTATATAAATAGAGGAGGACTGAGATACTATTTTCCATACATGAACCACACAAGTTTTAATGTAGAATATGCCAGAAAGAATCATTCAATCGAGGCGGACTAAAGCAGCAGATAAAACATATGAACCGAACAGAAACAAGTACAGCTGATGTGTGTAGTGTTTTTATAAAGTTTTCATAGACAACTCTGACATATGATTGTTACAAGAGCTACTTAATTTAACTTTTCGTTTCGGATATTTCATGACGCTGGTTTCTTACTTTTTTATTTTAAAATAAATAATTTTCTGTGTTAAGTCATTTATTCGCACGCTGTTACTACATTCATTTTTAGTTTACTCAGCGCTTAAATTCGTTATGCATGAAACATATCTAAATTACTTGCGATAAGCAGGCGATGTTAGGAACAATCCAGTAGTAAACAGTCCTAAATAATATGTATTCACATTAGTATCCAAGAGAAATAAAATGCATGTATGTATTCATCACTTTGTTTGAAATCACATCGTGTATTACACGTGCAAAAATATTTATATCCACTACACGTTTACTTTTTGCGATTATGATATATTCACCACCTACAGAAATTGTTTAAAAGTAGGTCGGCCAAAATGTGTCACATCAAAGTTACATACATATATCGGTATTGCTGTGAAAAAACAATGAGTTAAATGTCATTGTATTCAATAAAAAGTTTATACTAGTATTTAAGTTTGCAATAAAAAAACTATCCACCGATATGCATCGTTTAAGCTCGCTTCAGGTACTTCAAATTGCTTCAGGCATTCCAAATCGTAACAATGGTAGTATTTTTCTCTCATCAACATTGTAATAGTATCGAACCAGCTTTATAAAAAAAAATCATAAACTTATAATGCACGTTCATGCATATGTTATTGCTTTGCGTGTTTAACATGCGTGGTATTTATACGTTATCCTTATTTGTTTAATGGGTGGGTTTTCGTGTACCTTTCGCTTTTTAGAACATAACACTTTTAGTAACACTTTCTTCTTTAATCTAGGCATCATAAACGTCTATAACTGGCGTATTGTCACCTAAAAAGCAAGCACAGTATTCCGTTTTGTAAGCGAAGTATTCCGTGTTAGGCATAGCAAAACGTAAGAGTGTACATATGTGTTAAAACAAGAGATTGCCAAGCAATATGGTCCCCTACCGGTGAAACTCCACCATTGTCAGTAAAAAATAAAAAATAAAATAAAATTTAATATATTTGCTGCCATAGCAACCAGAGTTTTTGACGTAGGAACACAATGAAATGACGTGCATAATCTCCATATTGCCATCTATCCATGTTTCAAGTTTCATGAAAAAATATTAAGAACTTTTAAAGTTATCGATGGATCCAGAAAAGTGTGACGGACGGACTGACAGACAGACAGACTGACAGACAGACTGACAGACAGACTGACAGACAGACATACAGACAGACATACAGACGGAGTACAAACCAAAAGTTATCGGAATAAAATGCATTTATAAAACGCGTCGAGAAAATTAAATAATTTTGATTTACGTTTTCTTTTACTATAAACATGCGCGAAGACGCTTATTTATAACAGAAAATGATATTCATACATCCAAGGTCTCGATGTTCAACTAATTAAACAACACATTTGTGGACGGTTTTCCTTCAATACCTTTTTATTCCGATGTCTACGATCTTTAATCAATAAACCGAGGGAAGCACATACACCGTAGAGCCGAAAGGGAGTATTCATTAAAAAATATATGAATATAAAGTGGCTTACCTGGCAAACAAACACGCTACACTTTGGCGAAAATCACAATAACGACGCCATTTGCAAGTCAGTTCAATCCAACAACACTTTAACTCAATCAGCTCCTGTATTCGTCCCATTCCCCCCTGTAGACACCACATGTATTTCAAAGCATTTGTGAACAATTTAAAGCCAGAGTTTGAATCTGGGCAACGTGCGTAACAACTATGTCACTAAGTCAAATGTTATTGAAACTTAGTTACCAACTTTAAGACCACGGGCATGACTCAATCTCCAGTCGCATGACGACCAGAATGATTATCTTGACACTATCTAAAACGAGCTCGAATGTTGGTGACGTGCGTCAGAAAGACAGCTAAAAAGGTCAAAGGATTAGAAAAAACGTGTTATAACTGTAGATGCAACATTTTAAATCTTGTGTTTATGTTGACAATATCTAGGCCAAGTTAAAAACCGGATCATGGGCTACCAGAGATGGGTCACCAAGTAAAACCGTATCAAATATGATGCTAGTGTCTTATATTTCTAATGGTTAGGTAATACTATAATTGCCAATTTGAAGTGTTACAACACATACTAACACAGCGTTGCTGATGATGGTGTTTTTCTGCATCAATTATGGCTAGTAATTAATGCCCTTTAGAAAAGTAATATCGACCAACTTCTTGAAATAATGGTGGTTTTAGTGTTTTTAATTGTCATGGCTTGTTAATTTCCCGTTAAAAGTGTATATACAGCCAATGTTTTGACTAAAACAATCAGGTGTTGGTATTGTTCTATATTTACCCTTGATATATTATCATAGTTGTCTCTGAGATTTATAAAAAGCTCATTGTTTTAAGTTTTTTAAAGTTGCCCTGATGATGTCTTATAATTCGAGAATCAGATAGTATTTAATTATTTATTACACCCGATCATCGAAATTTAATAATATTAAGAAAAACCTCAAATTGGTACCGGAATAAGATGATACAATGAACGAATAAAACACGGATTTAATTTTTGCCCTTTATTCGAGATTTTTAGTTATCACAATAAATATATTTATAAAAATGAATCTTTAATGCCCGGGCAAAAGGCAATCTTGTTTTAAGTCCCCGTTCATAGCTATTAATATGAGCAGAATCGTAAGAAAACGTGTTCTTATTGTGGATATCACTGAAAATCCGGTTGAAATCTGTTGAAAACAAACAATATATCGATTTTTATTTTGGGGTCGAGTACGGTAAAGTACAAAAACGACCAAATTAATATTCATGATTCGACACGTTGTTCTACAATCTCCACGCAGAGTTGTTGTTCCTTGCTCTCACATACACCTCTGCGTAAGGCTTAGCATGCCATTTTGTCTGCCAAATAGGTAAAACCGAACACACGCATTTAATGTATATTTGAGTGGATATTTAAGATCGCATGCATTAAATTAAGAAATATGATTTTTAAATTTACGATAAATCGTGCAAAAACTTGTGAGTTTTAATGCAACTCTTTGGAACTGTTGGTTTCTTAACATCAAAAAACATATGAATTTTATAATAATTAATTAATTAAGACTGATATAAGATATCATGGTATGAGATGGTTTTCTTTTTAGCAGTGAATGCAATGTAACCGTCGTGCAAGAGATTGTTTAGTATACTGTTACCTCAATGATGAACGCTTGGAATAATCATGACATAAATGAGACGCTTTCATATCATTATTAGTAGTCCGTTCTGAGCCCAACACAGAGGTGAATGTACAATCTCCACGCAGAGTTGTCGTTCCTTGCTATCACATACAACTCTGCGTAAGGCTCAGCACGCCATTTTGTCTACCAAATAGCTAAAACCGAACAAACGCATTCAATGTATATTTGATTGGATATTTAAGATCGCATGCATTAAATTAAGAAATATGACTTTAAAATGTACGATAATTCGTGCAAAAACTTGCGAGTTTTAATGCAACTCTTTGGGACTATTTTATCACCCATTTACGCAGATGGAATCATTCCATGCACTTCACAAATGTAAACAATTGAACATACTTTTTTATTGAGTGACGTTAGGAATTGCTTCGACGTGTGTATGTATGTTGGTTTCTCAACATAAAAAAACATATCAATTTTATATAATAATGAATTAAGACTGATAAAAGATATCATGGTATGAGATGGTTTTCTTTAATGCAGTTAATGCAATGTAACCGTCGTGCAAGAGATTGTTTAGTATACTGTAACCTCAATGATGAATGCTTGGAATGATCATGACATGAATGAGACGCTTTCCTAACAATAGTCCGTTCTGTGCCCAACACAGAGGTGAATGTAATGTGACCGTCGTGCAAGAGATTGGTGAATGTAATGTAACCGTCGTGCAAGAGATTGGTTGTTCTAACCTAAACAAACCAAATTGCGGATACGGGCGAATTTAGCGGCGAGGAGGTAAGAACAAATGCAAATACATCTGTTACAGACGGAAAACTGATTTGGAACGCTACGTTTGTTCTAATTTCTATGTATGTATCTTCCATATGAAAATAATGTTTAGCGAAGCTAAATATAGATAAAATTTGCATAACCCGCGACGCTGCAATGATTTTCGCCTATTGCATGTATTTATGATCATTTAAATATATTATTTTATCGATTCAAAACCGATTTTGACCAGGTTTTCGATGTCAACCACGATAAAAATATATTTCAATGAATTTATGTAAAGCTTATTTCTCGCTATACGATTGATATGCAAAACAACGATCTATTCCGCGAACTAGGACTGTAAGACAATGTTGAGTTTGCATAGCGCATGCGTAAAAACTCCTGTTTTCCATTTAACACCTCGCGCTTAAAACTGCCCGACTCACTGAATAACATAGTGCACTCATCATCTGTTTATGGTCATGTTATGTAAGTGTTCAATACCTAAACGACATTACTGTAATGTTCTTATTTTGAATATAGAACATAAATCCACATTCATATTACATGTTTTTTCCTTACACATTTTAATAATCTTCCTAACAGACAAATATTTCATTTGGCTACATATTTGTAAAAAAACACAATACATGTATATATTTCCACAATATAAATACGAAAAACAAACAATAAAAACATGATTTTACAATATAAATATAATTTTATAGAACACATACATATATACATATATTTAAAGGAACTGTTTGATTTCTAAACGTTTACGCGCAATAATGGAGTTTCACAACAGGTTTTTTATTCTACACTTAATCATTGTTGCATGGTGTCCATTGAACCATACTTTTTTCAACTACTTGGCCATATTTGTTCACAGGCGCTGGCATCACAACCTTTTTACCCTTGCATGTATATTCGGGTAAGAATATTTCATCGAAATCGTCACCCCGCGTTTTTGTATACGATGAAATTGGTGGCTCACAGAGGTTTGACAACCAACATATTTTGGCATACTCTCTAACGAATATATGGGATGCTAAATAAGCCTTGAGCCATTGTAGTGAGTCGAGTTGACTTCTGCACGTAATGCCTGCATATAAAAATATAAGCTAGGCTTTTGGAGTTTTTTAAACTCATTTTCATGGATTGGTGGGTTGGGAAAGAGGTGTAGGAAAAGCAATGATATCGAAAGTGTGTAGCATCGCGCCGAAATGCGACGCTCAATCGACTGTCAGTGTGGCGACAGCAAAATATTACCGTCGCGATCAAACGGTCGCATAGTCCGAAAGAAATAGCAAACCATTATCGTCACCGTGTCGGGGTACTGATTAATCCGTACATGTTTCTCAATAAATATTTAATTTATAAATGTTCAGAAGTCATTAGACGAACCAGTGCTATTTAGTTCATATATTCCGTTTCAAATAGTCACGTCGTTTAAGGATGCTTAAGTAATTAGTGTAGCATCGAATACTCGTACCGGTTATCTCCGATGGGCGAATTCACTTACGGTTCGGTCTTATTAAAAATATTATATTTGGAAATCGGTTTCAACCAAGTACACTTTACAATTCTTTATTAGGAAATTGTGACAGACTGTGCAACTCTTGGCGATGCAAAGCAAATAAAATGACATGCTTTTAAATTAGATGACATTTTTGAAAATATATAAAAGATTTAGCAAGAAAATTGTGTGTTGCCGCTGGGTAGAAAATTCATATCCAGCATATAAAAATAATACTATTAACGTTGGCCTTAGTTTCAAACAAACATAGATAATACGACCGTAATCACATGCACACATGACGATAAATAAGGATTGGAGAAGTCTGTATTGAAGTGTACACCGTATCACATATTTTTGTTGTATTGTGTTGTTACAACTATACACACATACATATCCCGTGCAAATAATTTTTTTAAGTACTATCGTGAACGATGCATCTGCGAGAGATTCTGTTCGCCATTCTCGGTGTACATATCACTGGGATTCATTCGGACAGCGTATTGGACGAAATATGGCATGAATGGATGCGACTGAACGGGAAAACGTACCCAGGTCGCGTTAGCGAAATAAAGCATAAGCAAACGTGGGAGCGTAATTACTTGCGTGTTCTAGAACACAATACGGAAAAGGATTCATTATTCCGGATGGAACTGAATTTCCTAGCGGATGAGGTATGTGACGATGAATTCCTTAATCTGATATTTTGTTCGTTTTGCGCCATAAGACGTAAGTTTTTTGTAAATCTTCTAGATCATTTGTTAAACTATAGTGTTGCTTCTTGACAAGTAAACGTTTTGTTGCGTTAAACAATTGATGGTCGGCATACGAGATGAAGTAAACATGTAACCAGGAACCCGCCATATACACTGTACGCATCTCACATATACACATCAAACAAACAATAATATTATTTATACCAAAAACATGTTTACATCTTCCTGCAATCCATTAATCATTTGTTTATCGGTGTTCGTACAATACAGACAATGCGCATATTTCATTATATATTTTTAACATATTATAACTTGTAACTTTAAAAATGTATTTGAATGTTCGCATGCATGAATATACTTTGTTGAAACACTTGCAGACCTTTGAACGCACCCCAATGGCCTCTGCAAAGTTGACTAAAGACACACTAAGGTTTCAGCCTGAGAGCGATTTAATAGTTTCTTTCAACGATATACTGCTTCCCGATTCCTGGGACTGGAGAACTAAAAAGGCCGTGACCCACGTAGAGAATCAGGGGCAATTGGGTGACTCACAAGCATTTGCGGCGAAAGGTAAGTCATCAAAACTGAACTTTGGTCGCCTGGGTCCAGCAAATGAACTGTAAATGTAAATAAATATAAGATTAAAAGCAACGCGTTTATCACACTTGAAACTTAAGAAAAAAAAACAAAGAAATTTATCTCGGAAGGACATGAGATTAATAATTATGAAATTTACATGAATAACTGTGACATTGATATCAAGCTTTGCAAGCTCAGTTGAACATAAATGTTTAACTCAACTGAGCACAATTCGTTATCGTAAACTATATTTGCCGCTGGGTCTGTATGATGTTATTCCATTAAAAATTATCATGATTATGGATATTTTTATTCTGATTGTGTTCCTTTGTATTTGTATTTTTTTAACTGTTCCTGATGCATGATCGCTTATATATTTTTTGGTATAATATTTGCGTTTCTTCACAAAATAAAGTTTCATCATTACGGACTTAAGTTTCTTCACTGAATGTGCTAAGAGTTGAACTCGCAAAATGCATATACACAAATTGTTACCTGGTAACTGTCATGCCTCGCTTTTATTATAAATCTTTTATTCACTTCGCAGAATGCGTTGAAAGCTTTAACTTTATCAAAACCACGGACCTGCTTCTAGCAAGTGCCGCTGAGATGCATGACTGCTGCACAGCCACAGGGTTCGCTACTGAGACTGTATTTGATTGCGTCCACAATATTGGCGGTCTGTGTGAAGATTACTACTATCCATCGACTTATGGACAATGTCGCAACAACTCGTGTACACCTCTGGCCAAGGTAGTACCCTTGAAGGACTTTACTGAAATCGTGTGTACAGTATGGAAACTGAAAAATCATTAATATTTTATTAAACTTTTAAACGAAAGCGTACATTATAACAATGGCTACTCTGGTTTGATCATACTTTATACGATTTTGTATATGTGTTAAATTGTAATATATTGATAAAATATGTTACAATAACACAAAATAGGCAAGAAAAATTATTCATTGAAGACGAATTTCATAAAAATTAGCGCCCGAGCCGATTGTGACGAAGATATTTCGTACATATTTTCCTACAATAACCAAAGCATTCGTCTTTTTAGTTAGTGTTCTTGTTTCGTATGAATAGATATCGTTGCATGAATTTAAAATGAACCGTTAAACTAAATTTAGATTCACATCGTACATGCATTAAATACATGCTGGCGAAATCGACTATACAGCCTTTTCCGATTTCAGAATTAAATATCTTGCTTATTTCGCATTTTTCGACACACGTTCTTCTTAACTTTTATTTTTAATTTATATTGAAATATATGTTTAATAAGATTTTTACACATTTTATATATATTAATTAATATTTGACAAAATCGTATAATCTCGCTTTAAATACCTTCTAATATAACATTAATTTCTTCGCATTCCGTATTCATTCAACAATTATGAAGTAAATTAAACTCGACAAGTAGTGCATGTTTGAAGACTTCTTCAAATGACTTACGTCAATATTGGAATTGTGCTCATGTCAACAGTTTGCAGCGCTGGCGGTCTATAGTATGTTAAGTTCTGAATATTTCAGAATTTTCTTCGAATTGAGAAACTGTCACAAGCTTTCAGTGTTTTTTAACTTATAATTATAGTCATTTAGTAAAAATGTAACTTCAAACAGTTCGTTGCTGCAGGTGTCTGGAGGACAAAGGTTACCAACAGGCGATGAGGAAGCAATGAAATCGGCCGTGTACATCACGCCTGTGCTATCGCTTGTTGACGCTAGCCAAGTGTCGTTCCAACTGTACCAGGAGGGCATATACAGTGACCCACAGTGCTCCAACTCAACCGTGAATCATGCATTGCAGGTAGTGGGGTACGGGTCACTTAACGGTATGGACTACTGGATCTGCCGGAACAGCTGGGGTAAAAATATTAGTTTCGCCTATTCTTTGATGCTGTTTAGTTAATTAATTTTGTATACTATTCAATCGTAAATTACTTAATATCGTGTTGTTGTTACGATTTCGAATATTGGAATTAAGAGATCAAAAGGTTAAAGATAAAATTGCGATAAATTACTTAATGATAATAATGCAGTGATCAGTGACTTATTATTGTTAAATTTAAATAGTCATAACAAAAAGGTATCTCATTTTTTGTAATTGAAATTATTTTTCATGTAACACTTTTATTCTAGGTACTGGTTGGGGTATGAATGGGTACATCAACATTGCTCGTAACCGGGGAAACATGTGCGGCATAGCGTCGTTTTCGAGCTACCCATATTAAATGACAATCTTATAAAATCTTGAAAGAATTGACTGCTGTCTTTTACGAAAGATTTGAGCAATCATTTAGCAGTTGATCATTGATCACCAGTGAAAATTTCTAGACAAGATGGTCGGTTAATACATTATTCCTAAAAGTGTCGAATCCATTTTATGTCGTTATGCTTAACGTGTGCACCACTTTGTTTTAGAACCAATATCGTGATTTGTTTTTGACCAAATTATCGTAGTTTAACGCACATACTAAGAAACATATCGGGTTGGCAAAAGAACGAAACCAGGGGAAATTTTTAAAGTTCATTACATGTTTAAATTGTAAATTTGTATTGTTATGTTTTCACAATACTAGTATACGCAATGTCTAAATAGATGAATTGACTATGAATTGTTAGCTTAGATATTAGAAGCTGTTGCCAGATACATATGAAAGTTCTTATCTTAAACTTAATACCAACTTAAGATATCAATTAATATGACTACTGGTAAGATTATAATGTGTATACTATCTAAGATAGAGTCTTGGATAGATTTTCAAGTGGTTCAAAGTTGTGAAGCCTTATCATGTTTTAAATGAGCATTGCTGTTGTTTGCTTTTTGTTTTCTTGTAACTTGAAACTCGGCATTAAATAACTTCGCTGTTTATTATGTCCCCCACTATAGTAGTGGGGGACATATTGTTTTTGCCCTGTCTGTTGGAATGTTGGTCTGTTGGTTTGTTTGCGCCAACTTTAACATTTTGCAATAACTTTTGCTATATTAAAGATAGCAACTTCATATTTGGCATGCATGTGTATCTCATGAAGCTGCACATTTTGAGTGGTGAAAGGTCAAGGTCAAGGTCATCCTTCAAGGTCAGAGGTCAAATATATGTGGCCGAAATCGCTCATTTTATGAATACTTTTGCAATATTGAAGATAGCAACTTGATATTTGGCATGCATGTGTATCTCATGGAGCTGCACATTTTGAGTGGTGAAAGGTCAAGGTCATCCTTCAAGGTCAGAGGTCGAATATATGTGGCCGAAATCGCTTATTTTGTAAATACTTTTGCAATATTGAAGATAGCAACTTGATATTTGGCATGCATGGGCATCTCATGGAGCTGCACATTTTGATTGGTGAAAGGTCAAGGTCATCCTTCAAGGTCAGAGGTCAAATATATGTGGCCCAAATCGCTTATTTTATGTATACTTTTGCAATATTGAAGATAGCAACTTGATATTTGGCATGCATGTGTATCTCATGGAGCTGCACATTTTGAGTGGTGAAAGGTCAAGGTCAAGGTCATCCTTCACAAGGTCAAGGTCATCCTTCAAGGTCAAACATCATATAGGGGGACATTGTGTTTCACAAACACATCTTGTTTTTGGAATTGTGTTGGTCTCATGCACATGCACGAATAAAGAAAAAGACAGGTTCACAATTTGAGTCTTGAAAATCGATTACAAGGGTATTATAGAATCTGTTGAAATTCTCTTAACCGTATAACTAGGAGAAATATGTATACAAATATTATCATATTGCTGAATAAGCACAGTGCGCGTTTTTCATGGAAATTTTGAAGTAAAGGCATGAAGCACTACGTAACTGTAAAAGGTTTATTTAAGAAAATTACTTTTCAGAGTCAAACAACTGTAAAACTGACTTCTAAAAGACCGATCATGCTTCTATGTCTTGATGTTTTAATTTTTGTTGGCTTCGAGCTCACCTGAGCTCGGAATATTCATGAAGAGCTATATTGATTAACCTTAGTTCGGTTTCCAAAATTGTGAAGTGCATCGTGCTACTTCAACTTTTAACTGATAACTATTCAGAGGCAACTTTCATCCAATTTAAATGACACTTGTTCAGATTATTTATATTGACAATATAAAACAGGTTGGGTTTGCATCTGTGTCACTTGCATCAAAACATTGGTCTCAATGTCAAATCTATTAAAAAAAAACAACACATTGTTATCACTATAGAAGCCACATTAGTGACTCAGACTTGATAATACTTGGTGTTAAACCAATACAAATACTAGGTCATCGAGTCCAATCTTAGAAAAACCTTGTTACCACGTTCGAGGCACTATTCATGACTCAATCTCTATTAAAGTTGCACAGCATGTTTATTTCAACAATATATAGGCCATAGTCTAATCTGGGTCACAGTCATCATAAAACTATGTAACCAGGTCAAATATTTGTAAATCCTTGTTACCACTCAAGAAGCATTATGCATGACTCAATCTAAGTGCAACATGGTCAATATCTTTGTCAAGTGTGAAGCGGGTCATGCGTAATAAAAAAACTAATTAAGCAGGTGAAGACATCTTAAAAAACGTTCAACCACACGGGAGGCGACATTTTTCGTTCAACCTTTATGAAAATTTGCCAAAATGTTTATCTTGACAATATCTAGGCCAAGGTAGATTCAAAGACACATGTCGGCAAATATTAGGTCACCAGGTCAAATCTTAGAAATATAAAGAAGTGAAACCCCAGCTGCTGGAGCAGTATTGAATTCTCATTAAAACAATTCTTAAAATAATAATAAAAACACAATACCGCCACCAGCCTCTGAAGGCTGAACATATAACAATATCGAAGATATGTACGGGGATACTTAGAAACCCATATTACCACAAGAAAAACCACATTTACGACTCACTCTTGATAACATGTGTTTAGAATATTTGTCTGTGCAACATCAAGACAATGTTCGAATATGGGTCAAGTGGGGTACATAACTAGTTCGCAAAGTCAGCTCTTTGACAGTGGGTGCAACTGAAAACAAGTGGGTGTTTCAAGGCCATGATGGCCTTCTTGTTTTCTTCAACCACTTGTGCCTTATTTGTACATGACAGTTTGTTTTAAAATATGTAAGCAATTTGGATTCTCATTAAGTGAACACCATATAAGAAGCTTTACGCAAATGTAATGTAGTGAAGCAGTTATCTGCTTTATTTAATAGATATGTTTGTGTGTTAGAATTTTGTTTTTGATAAATTCCATGCACTTTCGTGTATCCTTCAGCATTGCAATGTGAGCGGAAGCTTCTTTGTATAACCTGATATCTAAGGACAAACTAATAACGTTAAAAAAGAATGATCCATGCGAGAACTTTGAATGAACAAAACCGTATTTTAAAAAGTATCTTTAAACGTTTTAAGCAGAAATGAACATTCCTAACCACTTACCTTGAATTGTGACATAGACATTTGACCTAAGAGCATAAGACTTGTAGACGGCAAATCTTACTCAATCATGGGTATAATATTGTACACACATATAAGATTCCTCCTAGGCATTAACAGCCACAGAACAGTACTTAGAATGTATGACATTTTATCTTTATTTATAACCTTGACGTGTCAGGAGTGATAATAATTATACTTGGAATGTTACCTGGCAATCGGGATTTATAATATAACGTGATTCACATGTTTCAAGATATATGGTAGATTTTTGTACTCATAGGCTTTTGGAATTTCATGAAAGGGTCACTTTTTGTACGCCCAATCAACACGCAATAATAATACTATATCCTGTTGATAATTGAATTGTCATAAATGTAACACAAACAAAGATAACATAACCACTATCACATGCCCAAATGACGATACACGATGATATGAGGAGTATTTATTGAAGTGTAAAAAGTAGAACCGGTACCGGTTCTATCGAACTGTATTTGTGATAACGTTAAATACATACATAGGACGTTAAAAAAGCTTTTATATTATTGTGAACGATGCATAGGCAAAGGATACTTTTCGCCATTCTCGGCATCCACATTACCGGAGCTCTTTCGGACAGCGAATTGGACGGGGCCTGGCAAAAATGGATGGGACTAAATGGGAAAACGTATCCTAATCGCGTGAGCGAATTTACGCATCGGCAAACATGGGAGCGTAATTACTGGCGTGTTCTAGAACACAATTCGCGACATAATTCAACTTTCAGGATGGAACTGAATTTTCTTGCGGATCAGGTATGTAATATGTGTATATTACGACGCTATAAACACTTTATCATGAACTCTTCATATACATCGTACGATTGTTACATATACATCGCATGAAAACATATCCAATTTATGTATACAAGAAATGTACCTCCTCCGGCAATACCGTTACTACTTTTTATATAGATATGTGCACACTACAGAAAATTCAACACACTACATTGTACATTTATAACAATAACATAATT
Organism: Dreissena polymorpha; assembly: GCF_020536995.1. Taxonomy (NCBI): domain Eukaryota; kingdom Metazoa; phylum Mollusca; class Bivalvia; order Myida; family Dreissenidae; genus Dreissena; species Dreissena polymorpha. The sequence goes on along the minus strand of NC_068355.1, from coordinate 38,767,505 downwards.
CATAAATGTAAAGGTGTTTGAATGTTCACATAAATGAAAGTCGTTTGTTGAATTATTTCCAGACCTTTGAACGCGCATCAATTGCCTCTGCAAAGTTGACTGAAGACACACTAAGGTTTCAGCCCGAGAGCGATATAGCAGTATCTTTCAACGATATACTGCTTCCCGATTCCTGGGACTGGAGAACTAAAGGGGCCGTTACTCCAGTGAACGAACAGGGGCAATTCGGGGATTCACAGGCATATGCAGCAGGGGGTAATCCAAAAGAAAACAATGCAATTAAAATTCTATAAAGCAGCGCTTCTCTCTGTCTCTCCTCTTTCCTCCCTTCCCCTCTCCCCTCCCCTCTTATCCCATTCCTTCCAATCCCCTCCTCTCCCCTCTCCCCTCTCCTCTCCTCTCTCTCCTTTCCTCTCCTCTCTCTCTCCACTCCTCTCCTCTCTGTTTCTCTCTCTCTCTCTACTTCTCTATCTTCATGCTTCACTATTATTTAAATACATTTCGTTTGTTTTTTACTTCACAGAATGCGTTGAGAGCTTTAGCTTTATCAAAACCCGAGACCTGGTTGTAGGGAGTTCCGCTGAGATGCATGACTGTTGCACGGCCACCGGGTTCGCTACCAAGACAGTATTTGATTGCGTTCATAATATTGGCGGCCTTTGCACCGATAGGGACTATCCCTCGTCTTATGAACAATGTTATAACGACTCTTGTACCCCCGTTGCAAAGGTAACTCATCTTTTCATCATTATCAGAATATTAGGAGCATGTTTATAGTAAGCATTCTTCAAAGGACTTGCGTTTGTATTGTAAGCATATCGAAATGTGCATTAGACGCTTTTTTTCGATTTTATGGTTTGTTCTAGTTCTCAATGTTATACTATTTGGATTTCTTTATTTTCTGAATGAAATTAAGCTCTTAAATCAACAGTGTCGATTATAACTTATTAAAGTGATTCAGTAACATTGTAACTAGAAACACTTTATTCCGTCAGGTGTCCGGGGGACAAAAGTTACAAACAGGCGACGAGGAGGCAATGAAATCGGCCGTGTACCTTACGCCTGTGCTAGCTTTTGTGGACGGGAGTCTTACATCGTTCCAACTGTATAAGGAGGGCATATACAGCGACCCGTATTGCTCCAGCTCAACTGTTAATCATGCATTGCAGGTGGTGGGGTACGGGTCACTTAACGGCATGGACTACTGGATCTGCCGCAACAGCTGGGGTAATATATAATTTTTCTATGTTTTACTTTGTCTTCATCGGATTGCGATAATAACATAAATCTATCAACATAACAGGGGCAAACTATCTTGCTTCGATTGAGTGTATTGCACGGGATCTGTGGAAACATATTGAGTTGAATAAATGTCCTCTTTGTCTTGATTGCATTGCTGGTACCAGATCTATCGTAATAACTGGGTCGAAAGTATAGGTTCTCCGTGGTCTTGATATGATTGCGTAGTTTGAACTGGATCTATCGCAACAGAGGGGTTCAATAAACATCCGCCTTTGTCTTGAATTGATTGCGTTGATTGCGGTTGATCTATCGAAATGGCAGGGTCAAATATAATGGTCCTCTTTTGTCTTGATTTGATTGCATTGCATACTGAATCTTTCGGAACAACTGGTTTAAACTTTAGGTCCTACTGTGTACTACTTTGCCTTGATTTGATTAGTATGTGTCTACTGGATCCATCAAAACATATGTTGTATATTTTAAGTCTTAATTTGAATAGAGCTTACTGTTTAATTCCGTTTAAAATCAAACAAACCTTTGACCTTTACACGGAGTAGGCATGGTTTCGAATGTTCGATAATATTTGTGTGTGAATATCTTAGAAATCGATAATGATAACTATAATTGTATGTTATCTAAGAAATTATGGGCAAACTGCAAGCATTAAACCAAATATGCCCAACAAAAATGCTATTTATTTACATTAGTGTCGTTTTAGGTTTATATTGGGGTATGAACGGTTACATCACCATTGCTCGCAACAGACGGAACATGTGCGGGATAGCGTCGTTTTCGAGCTACCCTGTTTGAATAACGCGCTTTTACATTTAAGGAACGGTGTATTGCCTTTCGTGCGAAAACTTGTTACAATCATGGAACATTTGAATGGTGCATTTTTTATAAAATGATTTTTGTTTCATTTAAATTGTATGTGCATGTTTTTTTTATGCTTGTTTTATATAGAATGAGGAATGACTGTCTTAATAGTTGTTAGTTTTGTTGAATATAACATGCGGGTAGACTGTCTTATTATTTGTAAAACATGTTGAATGTATTATTTGTTGAATACAACGTGTGGTACGGATGACATTTTTTATTACATAACTTAATATGTATATGCGTCGTATTCATTTGTTTGACACAAAACGTTGTATTTTATTTGTATTTAACAAATATTTGACATAAAATGTTTCATTGACATAAAATAAAGACTTATGTTTTATATCAGAACGATACTATAGACAAAATAATAATTTTTCATCTATATAAACTTACAGTTCAGAATTCCACCGGCAATTATTGGTTATGATCGTATGTTTCTCTTAAGAGCTTGTACACGAGTGCTTATAAATTTAGGAATATTTAAGTGTGCGTGTGCTAACATTTATTTACAAATATGCTACCAGATGAATTCAGTCACATGACCGACATTTAATTGATAATACGAATGACTTTCACATTGTATTACAACTGAAAATTATTACAATTTCACGATACATATGAGACCAGTGTTTCCTGATTGCTTTTGCATTTGTCCATAATACGACTTGACGGAATCATTATGTGCAAGCATTGGGTTTATTTCTACGTCAACGTTTTCCTACCTTCTTTGACACATCTAATTGTGTATCGTTTTAAAAATAATTGCTAAACATAGGTTTCCATTTATACATTTTTTTCTCTCCAGAAATCGAAGGAAAGAGGATTAAATGTAAATACCCAGAGAAGCATATATCTACTGTTTGAACATCATTCAAATTTAACCACAAATTGCAGATGCATTGGAAAGGAAAAATCATGTAGCTGTCAGACAAATGATGACTAACAGACGATATTTGCTACTGGAAAACAATGTCACGCGTTGAAATATATGCATATCATATGAGCAATGTTAAGTACACTTGTTCAATTCGTGCTCAGTATGAGTTTTTGTGATTACTCCGTCCGGCGTCGTGTGGTTTGTGATTTAAGTCGTCGACTGTTGCATTAATCATAAGGTCTTTGTAAGAAATAAAGTGTTACCGCTCTAGAAGTCAAATGTATTACTTAATCTTGATAAAACTTTATCAGAATATTTTAATCTTGATCGCATCTAGACATATTTCGAATCTGGTCAGTGTGTGTCTTAAAGCTAGATCACCAGATTTATAACTATATTGTTTCCACTAAAGAAACCACATTTATGACTTTGTTATTAAACGGTTCAGAGTGTTCTTCTTGACAACTTATATGCCAAGCTCGAATCTGGGTCGCGTGCGACTTACATCTAAATCCTTAGATTTAATTTTACAAAAATCTTGTTACCACTTAAGAAGCTAAATTAATGTGAAATATTGATGAAGCATGGTCATATTAATCTTGAAAATATCTAGACCAGGTTTAAATTTAGTCATGTATTACTCTAGCTTGATAAAACATTGTCAGAATGTTTGTCTGAACAGAATAAACCTTGGTTGAATCTTGGTCAAAGCGGGCCAAAATCTAGATTAATTAACAGGCTAAATATTCGACATAGGTGTACCTTACACTCAGGGTCCTCCGTGGCTTTCTTGTTGATATATGCATTCAATATTTAAACTATATTTCCTCTGTTGGATTTAGATGTTTAAATTATTATTACCTTCAATAATTGTGTTGACTCTCGTATCAAACGTTGTTTAAGGCTTGAAGTGTTTCGTTCAAGCTTAAAAGTGCTCAGGATAGGCAATATGATGTTGAAGTATGTCCGGCGCTCGACTTCGTGTGTGTTTCGGTCATTGGTATCCCCGTTAAGCTCGTCACCATTCTAGAGGCCACTATAATCTTAATTTCACTTGTCAGTAATATTTAATATGAACACCATGATGCTTTAATCAAACTGATTTATTTATCAAACTAGCAAGGGTTACATGCGATATTGTTTCAATTTTGTATGTATGTATTCGACATGTATCCATTACTTACTTTATCATAGTGTACTGATTTGCTGTCTTAAGTAGTTTACAGCCGAAATAAATAGCCAGATTAATCTGTAAACATATTGTTGGTTGTATGAATAGTAAACTCTTGAACATAGAAAAGGAACATAGCCAAAGGTAAATGCATAGGTAAGCATGTTTTTTCGCGTCCACTAGAAGCTCTAAAAGAAAAGCTGTCGGTCTAAACTTTTCTGTTAACCTGTTTGACAACGAGTGAACATAGCTAATAAATATTTATTGACAAATATCTACCAAAATATTTTTGAAATATCATTTTTTAAATCTTGTGTATATCATCGGATGTAGCAGAAAAATAATAAAACGCTTAAATTGGGTGACCCAACAAAAGCTTGAAGTCTACACCAAAACATTGGGTCAGTCGGATAATTGGATACACATTACTGTGTTTTAGGCCTTACGGTTGTTTTATGTATTCAGTACGATTGATATTCGTTAAAAACAACTGTTTTTAATTCAATATAACGCAAATCGTGTGATCGTCAAGTTTAAAGACGATAAAAACAGATAACTCTTTATTTAACACTTATCTTACAATGTACAATATTAAACTAACGTCTGTCGCGTGACCTTATCACACTATTGATACGTATATATACACATGAATGATTTCTGTCTACCATAAGTATAAACTGTAAGTTCGATAGACATAACAATGCTCGCGTGTGTTTTTATTTTGGCGGTGTACGGTACCCTGACAATTGTTGAAACCAATGGTCAGTCCGACTTTGACTGGTTGACATGGAAATTGGTCCATCAGAAAATCTACTCCGACGTGAGTAGTGAGCTTATACACAGGCACATTTGGGAAGAGAATTACCGGCTTGTTCAGAAACACAACGCAAACGCTAACGCGACTTTTACCATGGAACTGAATCACCTTGCGGATCAGGTAAATTTAATAATTTATATTAGTTCTATAATATGTAAGGTGTATCTCGGTGTGTGTTATAAACGCATGTTACATGATTTAATACAAATATGTTTACATCCTGTTGTGCAGTTTATAACGATAGTTGTGTAACGTAACGTTGTTAATTCACCGAAATGGAAAATACTGTAAATGTAGATTATATTTTTTTTTTACCCTGATGTACATTTGTAAACTTGTTTTACTTGTATGTTAGTAAAACTATTCTCCTCTGAAACCTCAAGGACCATAGATTTGGTATTTTGCAATGGTCCTCTTCCAAGTTAATCCGAATCATGCCCCTGGGAACAGTAGTGGTCCCCGCCATGGGGTTACTCAATTTCCTTATATATGTACATAGTGTAAACTCTTAAATCATCTGCCCTGTTACCCATTAAACCCGGAGGTTTGATATTTGACATGCAAGATTGTGCAAATCAAGCCTGTGGGGTCAAAGGACCAGGTTCATATAGTGATCCTCTATTCAGTTTGTTGTCAACAGTAGCCTCTAACCAGAGTTCCCGATTATTATTCAACTAAGCCGCAATTGCCCTGTTGAGCTTTCATTGATCCATAGGTTCTTTTGATAAAGTGTTATTTTTTGTTTTGTAAATGGCTAGATCTTTATTTGAAATGCATTTATGTTATTGCTAAGTAACCGGTCCAATTAAGGTACATAAAACTATATTTTACAATTGTAAAGCGAAAAATTCTGCTATTTAATTTTTTGTTCTTGTTATCCTAGAAACAACGCATGCATAGTCTGACAGTTACTCTGGATGAGCCCATTCTTCGATTTGAACATCACCTGAACAATGTCCCTGATGCGTGGGACTGGAGGAAACAAGGGTGTGTGGGTCCAGTTCAGGACCAAGGACAAATGGGGGACAATGTGCCGATAGTTGCTACAGGTAAAGGTCCTGCTTATAAATATCCTCGTTGAAATTAGGTTAGCAGTTAAGTTAATCTGCATTTTTAAAGTAAACGAGTGGTATTGGTATTTAACCATCGAAACGGATTATATGTATGCGGTATTATAAAACTATTTCCGTATGTATCTTTCTCAAACTTAAAGTAACGATCACGCTAAAAATATCGAATATTTCGTAAAATAAAGCTAACCCATACACAAATCATTGTTCCTTTTAGCAAAATGCAAAATTTCAACGTTAGATGTTGTCTGGTAACATTTAACGAGATACAAAAGTCTCGTTTTTATTTGTTTGTGTCACAAATAATTCCATTTTTATTTCCCGCGAAATACCCGAACATTTACGGGCGAACGCGAGATTGGATTCGGTCAGCGTCTGATAGCTTCGGCAGCAGATTTCTGGGATAGCTTGTTTGAATTATGCAAATTAACGCAAGCCGAATGAATCCGATCGTGACTTGATATCATCCACAAAACGAAAGTAGATGACATCGTTCTTGTTTTTAGGGTCTTCCTATTGTAAATAACCATCGTATGGTACTGTTTGTCGTTTATTTTTTTATATATAGCATAATACAGTATGTATGTAGTATTGGTGAGCGTTATATAGTGGCTTTAAGATTTTCTTCAAAGATGTTTAGCTATTTGCCCTAGCGCTCTTTTATATTCATAACAACATGTGTTTCTTTCGAGTTTTGTGTTCTCATATTTTGGACTAAAACTAATGTTTGAGAAAAAGGTAAAAGAAAAAAACTACGGTTTTTGTGTGTTTGTAAAGCACTTGATTTTACCATATTTATATATTTTCCTCTTATTTCAGAGTGCGTTGATAGTTTTCATTGCACTAAAACGAGAAACCTGGTGTCCGCAAGCGTCGTAGAGATGCATGACTGTTGTGCCAAAACCCCGATTGCTTCGAACCATATATTTCAATGCGTGCACGACATTGGTGGTCTATGCTCAACTGGTGACTATCCAAGAAGCACCGGTGTTTGTAAAAATTCTACATGCCAAGCTGTAGCAACGGTAATTGTGGTAACGTGATGTTCACGTGAGCCGTTGTGTACATTCGTGGGCGAAAAGGCGTGAATACAAACCAATGGTGTCTTGACATCTATTTCATAGCTGTTGTGTTATATGCGTTATTTGATGTAAACAAAACAGTTAACACCTTTTATTACAAATACAGAGAAACTTTCGATGTTATATAATTTAGCCATTTTCATTACCAATATAGAAAAGCGGTCTATATAATATAATGAAACCTTCGACAAAACCGTTATAAAAAATGACTTCAATAATTATAATGTAATTTACTCATTGTAAGTACCAGCCTAGAAAAGTTGTTAATATGATGCCATAAACACACTGATATTACCGAAGTCCGGTAGAGGTCCTTATAAGGAAATTAACTTATCCGTATTGCCAAAACAAAACAAGTGGTTGATATTATGTTAATGTCATTACACATAAAAAAACATTGTCAAGAAAATGCGATTCACTCATTTCCATTGCAAATTTTGCGATACGATCGATTTCCAGTTTTAAGCGTTTAATTCAGGTGCTTCTTTTCGTTAGGTCAATGGCGGGAAACAGGTACCGACAGGCGACGAGACAGCTATGAAGGCGGCTGTGTATACAACACCAGTGTTCGCCTTAGTGGACGCAAGCCATCCATCCTTTCAGTTGTACAGAGCGGGAACATACATCGAGCCGAGATGCTCCTCCAGTATGCTTGATCACGCATTGCAGGTGGTCGGGTATGGATCGGCGAGTGGGGTGGACTATTGGATATGCAAGAACAGCTGGGGTAAGTTTACGGACATTATATCCATCGGAAGCCGATCATGCCTACCGCATAACAGTTTAAGGAGAGATATTAATTATAGCTGTAAGATATAGGAAATGATAAGAAGTTTTCTTGAAAAAAGGCAGTGATTGCTTATTATAAAATTAACAGTTTGTAAGCCATCTCCGCATTGACGGTAGTGTGTTTACAAACACGTGCGTGAACTGTTCTTTTTGTTTTTATTTCAGGCGTCAACTGGGGAATGCAGGGGTATATATACATAGCACGCAACAAAGGCAATATGTGCGGCATAGCAAGCTTTACGATATACCCTGTTTAATAATGATATTTGTATTATGTTTATATTTACCGAGGTGTACAGCAAAGTAACTTGTGTTTCCTTTATTTTATGTCATCTTTATGTCAATTATATTTAAGTTATACCCAGTTTAGGGATTTTAATATGCATCTTTCCTGACATTGCTTGTCAATTTTATCTTAGTCCATTTCGTTTCAATAATATTGAGCTTATTATAGTTTGAATGATTAAAAAATGCCTTTATCATGTACTGTTGAAATAAGATGTAAGTCGCGTAATTTGAAATAAATAAATTCAGACTTTTATTCTTATCAACGATAAAGGGAAAGTTTTATATTTTCATAAACACATTTTTCGAAAGCAAACTAAAAGTATTGGAGCATTTTAAAACAACGGGTCACACCATATTAGAAAATCCAAATATCTAGAATGGAAATGCGCGTAATTAGATTACAGACCACATGTTTCATATGATTGAGTAATCATATTTACCTCGTGAGCGTTTCGATAAATGCCTCGTGATCATGTTATCAAATAACATCCAAGAGACAACCACCATATGTATTTACGTATAATAACACAGTTTCTGATGCCCCGTTAATTTATCATCGGACGAATAGAAGCCTCGGGTTTGCGGGTATTTATTCCATAAATATAAATTACATTAATAACGATTGATTATATGATAACAAATATACATACTCTTCGAAGTTCGAAATGATCAACCACAATGCGAACAATGGGGAAACATCACGCGGAGCAGCAAAACATATTTTTTCGAAATATTGCTCGAGTAAACTCACATAAATAGCTAATCGACACTTCTTTTAAAAGTCGTCATATTTATTATAGCACTTTTATACTATTGCTTAAAAACTGTTTCACAACTTTCCGGAACTGAACATCGATATGTGAGCAAAGCTTCATATATTGTACAAGTCTGCGAATGGTGTATTCATGTTTCAGTATTTTCATGAGTATGGTCATGTTGGTGAACGTTCACTGTTATCGACATAACAGTTAACGCAGTATTTTATATTTAATTGAAACGTCGCTGCACCTATACTTATATGGAGCAAATATAAGACTAAGAAACGAATGTATGATTGAACAAACACCAACAAAAAACAAAACATTAATCTTTCTGTATATAAGCCGTCTTTAATGTGCCTTTGTTTTATCAAGTAACTTGTGGCAATTTTAAGTTACTACATATTTGCGTTGTACGAATTTATCTAAAAATATAAACTGTACGAAAATCATGTACATAAGATGTCATTTATTCGATCGCTGAATCATTTTGACCGTATATGTATTTAATATGTGGTATAATATGATACTGTTCCCTTCTCTTTATCTTTACCTGTACATTTTATTATACAACTTAAACAAGTTTCAACTTTTGGTCAAAACAATCACGGTTCGAAGGATGTTATCTAACGCACCTCCTAAATGGTTTGCGACAACATCATCACTAACGATTTGTCACAAGAACGCGTGCGCCATCTCCAGTGTTGGTTGCCGCATTGTTTTCGACACATGTTTGATCAGGCCGACCACACTGAAGCGCACAATCTCGGTCATTACGGACTTATTTTAGAAAAGATTCAAACAACATTGGATAAATATATAACGAATTTGTTTTTACTATAGATAGGCATTTTTGATTATTGCAACTTTGATTATTGATAACTTGGGGTTCCTACTCAATAAAAGTAAATCTGTACGTCAACATTTAAAAGACAGTATTAATCTTTATTGCTCATGTGTATCGCAAAATAATTGATCTTTTGCCCAAAATGCACTATTCCATGATAATTAAATCCGACATGTAACGTTTACGAACTCTGCACGTTGATTATGTCACAGTATAATTATTTAAATCTTAATGTAATTTATTTAAAATAAAACAACTTCATCTGTAGTCAATACTAACGCCAATATTTTGCACGTTAGGATCATCAAAACATTTTCTTGAAGGACCTGATACGCTGATTCATTTAAGAAATAGAAAAGGTATGCCCTGTGATATGTTAGAAAGAACTCAACACGTATCAAACTTAATTGCTTTTTCAGTTTAGTATAAACCGCCAACACGCAAAGTTTCGCGCTGTATTCTCTAATCTGAAACTATTTCATTGAATTCTTTGTGAACGGCCATGATTGCCCTGCATTTAAGACAGTATAACATTGCATATTAGTGTACTGATGCTTTTATCCCCAAACGGAGTGAAATGTTACAGTATAACTAAGGCAACTATTTATGGTTGTTTAAATGTGACCAAAGACGAAATTACCACTATTATAATATATAATTATTCGCTCCGAGTTCACATACTTGTATCAGACTGCATCTAAGACTTTAATGATTAGCGAAGGATCGACATCTATAAGAGTTTTGGTGTCCTCACATACACCTCTGCAACGGGCTCGGCAGCCATATAAGAACAAGAATCTTGTTCAAAATAAAAACGCATTCAACGTATATGTATTTTAAAATTTACGATCGGGAGCATTAAAATATTAAACATAAATTTTTAATTTACGATACATCGGGCTAAACCCTAGTAATTTGTATGCATCTTTTAAGAACAATTTTTTTGACAATTTACCCAAATAAAATTATTACGCTCAATTCGCTTATGTAAACAAATTTACAAATTGAGTGAAGTAAGGCATGGCTTCGACAGCAAACGTGTACTTACAGAGAGAGAGAAAACGGTCAGTTATGTTGTATTTATCGAACAAATAAGGGGACCCGATTGTAATTTTGCTAGCTGTGTACTGGAAAAGCAATGTGTACCATTTAAAAACTTTAAATTCATGGTAAGAATGTTATCAAAACTGATACTAAAAGAAAAACTCCTTGGAAACGTCCTACGCCGAATAGAAATTTTAGAGAGCCATTCTCTCGAACAAAAACGCGAGATTGAAATGCATAAAAATGAAAACTTAACAAAAACGAAACAAATAGAAGAACTCCAACAACAAAATGCAAAATTAGAACATAAAAAAGTCAGTCATTCAATAAACTACGATGAGTTCGCGAACAACAGCGAACAATACAGTCGTCGAAACAATCTAAGAATAGCTGGTGTACCGGAAGACTATGACCGTCAGTCCTCGGTATCGGTTACAAACAAAATCGTTGCACTTGTAAATACTCATCTGGGCATCCTTATTGAGCCAACTGACATAGACATAGCCCACAGGCTAGGCAAATTTCAACCCAATAAAAATAGACCTGTGATTGTGATGTTCGTCAGACGACAAACCAAAATAGACATTCTGCGGAAAGCAAAAGCATTCAAAGGGTCTAGCATCTTTGCGAACGAGGATCAAATAAATAGCCTGTAGAAACTGTGCATAGAAAAACTTGTATTTCCATTTTATTCACATGGTTTACCTGCGCTAATAATGTCTGTAAAAGGTCCCTATATGTATTGAGTCCCATGCGGCCTTCCAGCTATTATTATTTATTGGTGTATTTTAAACGTCCAAAATAATAATATCAAAATATATTGCACAACACCATTGAAGTTACAGTATGTGAAAGAGATAATTAAACACTACCTCTTTTTTTTTCTATGTCTCCATTGGAGACCAGTCGTTTTTTGTGGTTTCTTTTCACCTTTATGATTAATTCTTTTAACTTCTTCATTTCTATGGAATATTCATCCTCTTGTATCCCTAATTTTTGTTTTCTATTTTTGTTTGCATGTATGGACATTTTATGTCTCATAATAGAAAGCAACTGGACATGTTTTAAAATTGAAACTAACTGGACAAGCACACACAAATTATCATTTACAACACACTTCACCATTTTAAATGATTAAATTATGTACTTTCAATGTAAAATGGCTAACCAATAAAGATAAACGCATAAAAATAAGTATATGCCTATTACAAGAAAGTCACTTGACACATACTTTAGCACAAACCTTAAAATATGTATGGGACGGAGACATCTATCTCAGTGGACAACATACTAATAAACAAGGCATTTCCTTTCTAATAAAAATAATATAGGGATCACAGTCGATAACTTTCACGAAATAATAATTGGCAGACAAGCAAGTATAGATATTAAAATACACGAAACACAATTAAAAATAATCAACGTTTACGGCCCTAACATAGATGATTCCACTTTTTACGAAACATTACAATTCTTTATAAATAATAACCAAGATAAAATCATTATAGTCGGTGGTGATTTCAATACTGTTCTTAACCCATTATTAGATAAAAAGAAGGGAAACCTTTAGACTCATCCTAAAAATAGAAACATTTTAAATAACATAATTGAAAACTACAATATGATAGACATCTGGCGTACAATATATCCAAACGAAAGCAAATTCACCTGGCACTCAAACACAAAACCAACAATATTTTGTAGATTAGACTATTTTTTAATATCTGAGTCTCTTTGCAACATTATTGACACATGTAACATAAAACCAGGATTTATGACTGACCACTCTCTAGTTGAACTTAAACTGCACAATATACAACCTTAAAGAGGCCCCGGATACTTTAAAATTAACAACAGCATCTTATTAGATACACAATATCAAACACAAAAAAAACAGGAAATATTAAATACAGTTCAAAATAATAAAGATGCAAACCCAAACACCTTATGGGAAGTAATTAAAGGCAATATGCGTAACACAACAATTAGATACACATCATTTAAACAAAAAGAAACACACAAACTTGAAACTGAAACCATCAAAACCATTGAAAGACTTGAAAAACAATTGCATCAAACAAACACAAATGATACCACCGACATTGAAAATGAAATAACATTAAAAAAAACAAATATTAGATGGAATCTATCATACACATCTCAATGAAATAATACTAAGAGCGCGTGCACAGCATGTTGAACACAATGAAAAAACTACAAAATACTTCGCAAACATCGAAAAACGTAGAAGTGAACAAAAAACTGTACACAAATTAGTAGTCAATGGCGAAGATATAACAAACAGAACTCAAATACTTATAGAACAACGTTTATTTTTCGAAACCCTCTATAAACGAAAACATGTTGAAAATAACACACTTTTTAAAATACACATCACGCTTTAAATCAAGAAGAAAAACTATTGTGTGACGGATTACTAAATGAATATGAATGTGGATTAGCACTTAAAGAAATGCAAAATAACAAAAGTCTAGGATCTGATGGCATCACCATTGAGTTTTATAAAATATTTTGGAATGATATCAAAACGCATTTAATTAATTCACTAAACTATTCATATAATAATGAAAACCTAACTACGCTTCAAAAACAAGGTATAATATCACTCATTCCAAAACCTGGAAAAATCTTAGAATTCTTATCGAACTGGCGCCCAATTGGCTTCCTAAACAATGATTATAAAATTGCAACTAAAAGTATAGCAAACAGAATAAAAAATATTACCATCAATCATTTCAAAATCTCAATCTGGTTTCATAAAAGGACGTTACATTTGTGAAAACGTTCGTCTTATCCAAGAATGCATAAACTATTTCAACAATTCAAATAATCCTGGTCTAATATTCGTTGCAGACTTTGAAAAGGCATTCGATTCGCTTGATCATTCATTTATGTTCTCTTGCTTAGAAAATATGAACTTTGGTGAAATGCTCATTCAATGGGTCAAACTATTCTATACCGATATTATCAGTATAATCATTAACAATGGCTTCTTTTCAAACAGTTTTAACATCGAACGAGGGGTTCGACAAGGATGTCCACTCTTATCATCGCTATTTATTATTTTCATCGAGTATCTATCACATCACATCCAATAAAATAAACACATAAAAGGCATATCACTAGAACCTGACGAAGAAATCAAACAGTCCCTATTTGCTGACGATGTCACTTATTTTTTAAACGACAGTTACGATTCTTTCCATAACCTAATAGAGTCGCTAACCCTTTACGGAATGACATCGGGTCTTAAACTAAACAAAGGTAAATGCACTGTGCTACGAGTAGGTAAATTAAAACAAAGTAATGTCCAATATAAAAAAGAAATGAAATTTAATTGGACATCCGATGAAGCCACAACGTTAGGAATTACTTCCACAAATAATGAAAAGGATACAGTTCTTAAAAACATACTACCTAAATTACAGAATTTTAAAAACTGCTTAAAATCATGGCATCACCGTAAACTTACACTAATCGGAAAAAACACAGTATTGAAAACGTTTGCACTTCTTAAATTAATTTATGTATTACCAGTTCTCCCAAATCCATCAAATGATGTTATTAACGATATAAAATCATCAATATTTAATTTCATATGGGACGGTAAGCCTGATAAAATAGAACGAACTCAGTTAATTCAATCTGTAGAAAATGGAGGTATCCAATTAACGAATATTGACTCATTCTTGAATGTAATCAAATGCAGCTGGGTTAAAAGATACCTAGATAACACCAATACGAGTAAATGGAAATTATTCTACCAGAAAATCCTAAAAAAATATGGTGACTCCTTACCCTTTGACTGTAACATCAGCAATACTATCTTACATGAAATTGCAATCGAAAACATATTTCTGTCTGGTGTTCTATCAGCATGGAGTGATGTCACTCGTAACCTAGAAACCCAAACCAGCAGTAAAACTATGTTTTGATACAATAAAGACATAACTTCAAACAATAAGACGTTGTTCTATAAAGATTGGTTTGAACGAAGCATTAAATATGTCGACCAATTATATGGCTACAGAATTAAGGATTTCTACTCTTTTGATGATATATGCTACATATACGGAATACCTTCAAATAATTTTCTGAAGTACTACTCACTAATCAAAAGCATACCCATACATATTAAATCTGAAATCAATACAAATAATACACCATGTACTCAAACAACATTCGTAGAATACATACTTGGAAGAAAAAACAAAACAAATAAAATATTTTACACACGACAAATTAAGAACCCTACAGAAAACTCCAAAACCCAAAATAAATGGCAAGTCCTTTTCGGAGGACATGAACTTAATTGAAAACACATATTTACCATGCCATATAAACAGGGGGGCACGCGTATACGGGAGCTTACCGCGTTTAAGTGAGAACGTTGTTGCAAAACTTCAAAGATGGCGTCGTTTGTTGGATTTTCTTTAAAGTAAGGGAGGATATTTTCACCCGGTAAGCCCCTTTGTATTTATAATTATTTTAAATGAATACGCCGTTTCGGCTCTCCGGTGTGTGTGCTTCCCTCGGTTTTTTGTTTCAAGATCGTAGACGTCGGGATAAAAAAGTTATTGAAGGGAAACCGTCCACAAATCTGTTGTCTACTTACGAGACGTTCGAGAAATTGGATGTACAAATATCATTTTCTCTTATAAGACACAGTATTGACACACGTGAACACTAAAATATAAATAAAATCATGACTATTTCATTTTACCGACGCCGTTTTATCACTGATAATTAATTTATTGGCAAACATTATTGGTTTAACCCCCTTATTTGGAACTGACTTCCTTTTAAGCACATTTTGGGACCTGACTTCCAAATGACAAACAGCTCTTTCATATGTAAAAGAGCTTGACATGATATACCTACCCGTCTTAAATAAAGTGTATATGTGTACTTCAATATTATAGTTTTATAGCATGTTACGTGGTGCAATATAAGTGTTTTCTTAATCACGTTACTAACTGTAGAATAATAATAATGCTGTTCGAAAAACCTGCCGACCAACTGAATCAATTCACCTATTTTCAAGAAGATGGGTTGTGTGGTGGCTGATGTACGAGATAATAGAACGTTTATCTTTCAGTAATATTGTTATTAATTTCATGTATTTTATGACGTGTCGACCTTATTCTGCTATGAACTTTTTTTTAACCATTCTTTCACTGTCTTTTCAGATGATGCAGGTTAAAGGGCGAAAATAAGTGCATCTTTCGTTGCAGTATATGTAATCAGGAATTTTACATCAGGGGAGGATTGAGATACCATGTCCCATTCATGAACTACATGACTTTAAATGTAGAATATGCAAGAAAGAATCCTTCAGCAGAGCCGGACTAACACAGTAAATAAAAAACACGAACATAACAAAACATGTATAGCTGATGTTTGTAGTGTTTTTGTTTTATTTATAAAGTCTACATAGACACGTCTGACATATAATTGCTATGAGTGCTACTTACTTACACGTTTTATTCCGTATATGTCATGATGCTAGTTTCTCACTTTGTTATGAAAATAAACCATTATCTGTGTTACGTCATTTCTTCCCACGATGTCTCTGCATAAATTTTCATTTGTATTCAGCACTTACATACATGATAAAAAAAAGATTTGGGTCGGATTTAATTCGTTATGCATTTGACATATTAACATTACTAACGATTAGAAGGCAATGTTAGGAACAAACGAAATAATCTTTCTAAGTGAACCAATACTTTATTCCCTCAATGCAACAGTCATAAATAATATGTATTCACATAGGTATAAAAGAGAAAAAACGTACATGCATAAAAATTATATTGATCACTTCTACTGAAATCATATCGGGTATTGCATTTGCACAAATCTTTCTATCCACTACAAATTCACTTTTTGCGATTATAATATAGTGACCAACTCAGAACTGGTTTAAAAGAAGGTCGTCCAAAATGTGTCACATCAAAGTCACATACATGTATCAGTATCGTTATGGTAAAACGCGTCAAATCATTGTATTAAATAAACAATTTATATTTAAGTATCATAAAAAAACATCCACCGATATGCATCTTCTAAGCAGATGTCAGGTATTCCAAATTGCTTCATGTATTCCGAATCGCAACAATGGCAGTATTTGGTTACATCAACCTTATACTAGTATCAAACCGGCTTTACCCTCTTCTGTTTTTCATTACACTTTTATTGCACGTATATGTGATTGTTTGGCAAGGTACGTCGACGTAATCTTTTTTGTTTGATTGGTGGGTTTTCATGTACCTATCGCATTCTAGAGCGGTACACACTTCGTTACGCCGTCTTTTTTAATCTTGGCATCCTCAACATATATAACTGGCGTCTAGATATCTGGAAATAGTAAGCATAGTATTCCGTTGGATGCATATTCAAACATAAGTATGTCCATATGTTTTAAAATAAACAGGTAAGAATTACACTGTGTTTATAATAAGGTCGAATGTCTTATATTACACACACTAAATGTTAGCGTTAAGTACGCGGTAAAACATATAATCATACAAATTTATAATAAAACAATTAATAGAAAAAATAAAACTCTTGATTTCTTCAAGTGAAAATGTTTTCCAAGACATTCGCACCAATGCGGAATTCATTCACGAAAGTTATAACAAAGAGCTGTTAATCAATTGGAAGTCAGGTCCCAAAATGTGCTTAAAAGGACGTTTAGTTCCAAAAATGGGGGTAAACCCGTTATAATTCGGCATTAAATGAATTAATAGACATAACAACGCGTCGAGATAATAAAATATTCGTGATTTATGTGATATTTTACTGTACACATGCACACATACTGTTTATTATGAGAGAAAATGATATTCGAACATCCAACATCTCGAAGGTCAAGAGATTAAACAAAAAATTTGTCAACGGTTTTGCTTCAATAACTTTTTTATTCCGACGTCTACGTTTTTGAAACAAAAAACCGAGGGGAGCACAAACACCGTAGAGCCGAAAGGGCTTATTCAATTAAAAGAAATATAAATATAAACTGGCTTACCGGGTGAAAATATCCGCTACTCCTTCACGAAAAACACTTAAACGACGCCATCTTTGAAGTTTTGCAACAACTTTCTCACTTAAACGCGGTAAGCTCCCGTATACGCGTGCCCCCCTGATAAAGCAACTATTGAAAGCACTCTGAGAAATTTTCAATATAAATACATCTATAGAATTATAGCTACAAATAAATATCTCTTTAAATGCAAATTATCTTACTCAAATCTGTGTGACTTCTACGGTGAAAACATCGAAATTATAGAACATCCTTTTTGGGAGTGCAAACACATCCAGCCTATTTGGAATCAATTAGTATCTTTTCTTGAACAACAGCAACTAAACGTTAAACTATCTTTCTTAAATGTAAGTTTCGGAATTTACTCATTGAAATCAATAATCTGAAATAATATTGTGAACTTTATTCTTACATTGATGAAATATTTTATCTTTAACATGAAGTAAAAAAAAACAAGTACCAAATTTTAATTGGTTTGTCCATAGTCTTAAACTAAAAATCCAGATTGAGAAAGAAATAGCCCTCAGTAATGACACATTACAAATCTTTGAACAAAAATGGAATCGGATTAAATTCTCATAATGTTTGTCCACTTATATACATTTCACTCTAATGTTAGTTTATCTTTCTAAAATAATTTTGTATATTTTTTTCAACCTTATAAGATCATTGTTAATATACAACAAAACACACAAGTCCAGTATGCTTTCTTCCCACTTTATACAACTCATCATTTTTCATAACTATTTTTCTGTTGTTCTTTTCTTTTCTCTTTAAAAAAAAACCCTATCACAAACAACCAATGAAAAAACATATTAACCCATTTTTTTTCTTGTTTTTTGTTTAATCTTAAGGAAACCAAAAAAATATATATATTATCAAATCTTGTATAACATGTCTGAACTTTATTGCTTTGTACAATCACTTTGTTGTATGATCATATACATGTATACATTGTATGTATTATACTGAATAAAAAAATAAAATTAAAAAAAAATCCCAAAAAAATCTGATAGTAATTTTAGTTTGGTATAAATATTCTTTTACTAGTACTTAGTAGTAGAAGGCTCTTGAACATTATTTATGCGGACCAGATGGTTTCTGTTTAAAGTCAAAATATTTAGCATGTAGACTTTATAATTATTCCTCTATGGATGATGACTGAATATGGTTCAGGTAACTACAGGTTTAAATATACTCAAAGCAAACCTTGGAGGAAAGGTTAACCCAGAATAGGGCTCGAACCCATGACAGTTGGAACACTAGCATGCTGATCTACAAACTGAGCTGAATTACCCTTGGATACTTGTTCCATCCTTTAAACTTAAACCTGACATCCATACACAGTAGTTTACCTCTGACAAAATTAATGTAAACCCAAGACAAAAAGCTAAAAAGTGCTCCCAGGCTAGTGATTTAAATAAATGCCAGTAAATACAGCCTGTGAAGAATACCATATTTAGATGATCAAACATCCTCCTAATCACAATATGATCAGGCTCCGGTGTTGTCCGTTCAGGCACTACATGTACCTTACTTGAAAGTACCCCGGGTACTCTTTAGTATACTGCCATGTACCCGGTTAAGGAAAATACGGTTTAAGGCAACTGGCAATAATTGGGGGTACTTTTTAGTTTATTTTTCATACCCCGGGTAGTTTTTACTATACTTAATAGTACATGGGGTACTAAAATATAGTACCTGAGCCGACAATGACCAAATGAACAATTTATAACAATGTACATAACTAAATAAAAATTGGTGATAGTCATGTACAGGTATCTAAAAACATCTAATTAACAAAAGCTTGACAAAGGTCATACTATCACTCATACAACCAAAAGTCCTTTTTATCCATGACGACAGTTGTGAATTTAAGGTTTGAAAATGTGAAACAAAGAATAAGAATTGTGTTTGTGTGCAATGATTCGCGTAAATATAGGCAAAAAATTAACTGTTTTTAAATCTGATTTCTGGATATCATTTTGAATTTCATGATCATGCGATTTGAAATCACATGACTTCGGATGGACTACTTTTTTATAATAATACTATATACTGATGATTATAACAAAGTTCACAAGTTAACATAAACAAAGATAATATAACCACTATCACAAGCACAAATTACGATACACGATCATATGATGAGTTTTTATTGAAATGTAAAACGAAGTACATGATTTCATCGCATTGTGTTTGTGATAACATAATAATATATGTCCCGTGCAAATAAATCGATTGCATTCTATCGTTCATAATGCATTTACTAAAGATACTGTTCGCCATTCTCGGTGTTCATATTACTGGGGTTCTTTCGGACAGAGCACTGGACGAAGCATGGCAAGAATGGATGCGAATGAACGGGAAAAAGTATCCAAGTCGCGTTAGCGAATTTAAACATAGGCAAACGTGGGGGCGTAATAACTGGCGTGTTCTATAACACAAATCGCGAAAGGATTCAACTTTCAGCATGGCACTGAATTTCCTTGCGGATGAGGTAATTGTCGATTTTTTTTATTTATCGTAAGATTTAAAAAAATGGCGCCTTTTAACGGCAGTTTTTGCAAATTGTGTGAAAGATATTGTAAACGATCTTGCTGCGTATAAACAATTAATAGTAGTCTTAAGTTAAACAAATGGTCATCATTAAAAAAAACACTTGATCAGGAACTCCCCATAAACACGGTAGATTTATCACATAAACACATTACATGAAAACATGTCATAGTAATTCAAATACCAAAACGTCGCTTTATTGCTTTAGTGCTCTAACTACCATTTTCATTTTTTGGAGAAAAACGCATGTAAAGGTTTATACTTTATTTTCGCACTTATTTATGCACGTATGTGGACAACAATATACCGGATTAAAGTGTTTAGCAGCAAACGGAGAATATGAATATAATTAAATATTCACTTTAGTAAATTATATGTTAATGTTAATTGCAATTTTATGTATGGAGAAAAATTCTGACAATTGATAGGCTAATCTGAGCGTGAATTCTACTTTGCTCTAAGTCCCGGAGATGGTGCAGTACAGCATTCACCCGTTTGTAAAAATAAGGGAGATCGAGCAAAATGAAATCGAAAATTGGGGATAGAGCATTTGAAAATGAAATCGAAAAAACTCTTCTGTGACGGCTGAATCTTGAATTCGATTACGTAATATTAAAGATCTCGTTCTCACGAATACAGCGATATAAAAAAAACTCATTTTTGAAACAAAATGAAAATAGAGCACTATAGCAATAAAGCGACGAAAAGTATTTCCTCCCGCAATCCGTTAACACTTTTAATATAGATATTCGTACAAAACAAAAAAATGCACTACTCTACATCGTATATTTATAACAATAATGTAAATTTTAAATTGAAAGGTATTATCATGTTCACATGTATGAATGTCTTGTGTTGAAACACCTGCAGGTGTATGAACGCGCCCAAATTGCCTCTTCCAAGTCGACGGCAGATACCTTACGATTCCAGCCCGCGAGCGATAAAACAGTATCTTTCATTGACACACTGGTTCCCGATTCCTGGGATTGGAGAACTAAAGGGGCAGTGACCCCAGTACGAGAATATGGGCCATTGGATGCCTATTCCTATGCAGCCGGAGGTATGGCATTTTAAATAAACTTCGTATAACTGTGCTTGTATGCTCAAACCTTGTACGGCCAATGAGGCTTACAGTACATTAATTGCAAACGAAAATAAAATAAATTGTATAAAGCAGTGCTTATTTCATACTTAAATATATAAATATATATAAATATAATAATAGTTATTAAAGGTGCCCAGAATGTGGGGTTGTATACAGACCCCGTTTTTTATATTGACCTCGTAAGTATAGTCTGAACACTACCGAGACCGCGTAACTGGCACTATGTATTAGTATATGTATATACATATAAAGACGAAAATTCATTTAAAATTCATTTGTAAAAAACACACATTTATTTTACAAGTGTAATTACAGTCTAATGATCACTGATCTGTTTTAAGCAACTCGGCACAGGTTATCTTGCAAAGTTAAATCAATTATTTCATGTTTAATTAACTAGTTCCTCAAGTTATTGAAAAGGTATTTTATACTCTTCACAGGATGCGTTGAGAGCTTTAACTTTATAAAAACCCAGGACCTGGTTACAGTGAGTGCCGCCGACATGCACGACTGTTGCACTTACTCAGGATTCTCTTACAATACTCTATTTGATTGTGTTCAACAAATTGGCGGCCTTTGCGCCAATTAGGACTATCCCTTGATTTATGGACACTGCTATAACCGTTCTTGTGACGCCGTTGCAAAGGTAGCTCATCTTTTCAACATTATTAGAATGTTCGTTGCATGTTAACGTTCTTAAGATGATTTGCGTTTAAAAAATTTAGTGTATCTAAATAACTTGCAAGCGCGTCCTTCTTCAACTCGATATTTTATTTATACTTCGCTATGGTATTCCAAGTATATTCGTTTATTTGAATATTTTGAAATGAATTTCAGTCACATAAAAATAATCATCCCAGTGTCATTGATAATTTATCATAGTGATTCAGTTACAACTTAACTGGAAACGCTTAATTGCTGCAGGTCTCGGGAGGACAAAAGGTACCAATAGGCGACGAGGAGACAATAAAATCGGCCGTGTACCTCACGCCTGTGCTAGCGGAAGTGGACGCGACAAGATCGTCGTTCAAACTGTACCAGGATGGCATATACAGCGACCCGCAGTGCCCCAACTCCTCCGTTAATTATCCATTGCAGGTGGTTGGGTATGGGTCCCTGAACGGCATGGACTACTGGATCTGCCGGAACAACTGGGGTAAAATATTATATTACTTTTTATCTCTTACGGTGACTTGATTTTATTTCGTATATAACACATGATCGATCCTAGGTCCTATTTTATCTTGATTTAATTGAACATATTTCACTGGATCTGTTGAAACAGCTTGAGATAAATCTTTGTCTTCCTTTGTCTGGATTTGATTGCGTTGCAGTTACTTGATCTACCGAAACAACTAGGGCAAAAATAAAGCTACTCCATGGTCTTCTTTTGTCAATTAGATTGCGTATCTTACGGTGGATCTATCGAAAACTTATGCCCTCTTTTGTCTTGATTTGATTGCGTCGATAAAAGTGGATAGATCGAAATAGCAGAGACAAAAAATGGTCTTCCTGTGTCTTGATTGTATTGCATTGATTCCACTGGATATGTATAAAGAATAACAGGTCGCTGTCTTATCTTTTTGTAATATATACATGTAATTTGATGAATAATGGCCGACCGATTTTCATTTAAATCAAATATTACGTTCAAATAACATTTTTTTCAGTTCAGGCTAATTTGTTTTAAAACTTTGAAATGCCACACAAATTGAAATATCACGCATATCTGCACCCTTGTGTAAATAAATCAAAACAACCGTTTACTCGAGCATTTTACTGCTTCGTAGACATACATGAACTGTACTTTTTGTCTTTATTGCAGGCGTCAACTGAGGTATGTAGGGGTATATTTACATAGCACGCAACAAAGGCAATATGTGTGGCATTGCAAGCTTAACGTCATACCCAGTTTAATATTTGTATTATTCTTGTGGACAAAGAAACAAAGTAGTGTTTACCTTTATTGTATGCTATCTTTATGTCAATGATATTTACAACGTATCCTGTGTATGAATTTAAATTATGCACATTATAATGAAATTATGTTTAATGTAATGCCATTTTTGACCCAATAATGTTGAACTTATTGGTTGAATGATGCATAAATCCCATTATTACGTAATACTGAACTTATTCGGAATTCGCATTTTTTAAATAAATAAGTTTACCATAAAGTGTAAGTTTGATAATTTAATATAAAGCTTTTTCGAAAGCATGAGCAAAGTAATGAAAGATTTGAATATAATTGGTCACAGCCTATTTGCAAATCGAAATATCAAGCAAGCATAGGGGCGTGATAAGATTAACAGACAACATGTTTAAATTGATAACGTATTCATGTTTACCAATATATATGTATATAAATATTAATAAATAAATATATATATATATATATATATGTGTATAATTGGACGAGAACAAGTCAGTTAGTAACATTTGGTTTACAAGAAAGTATTACTTCAATTTATGGTACATATATAATGATTGATAATAAAATATTTAATATGTATACTCTTCGAAGTTTGAAAAGAACAATCACGATGCAATCCAAATGAAAGAAGAAAAATGCTGCGCAGCAGCAAACACCCTTTTTTCCTATTATTATTGCACGAGTGAACACTTGTATGGCTGCTCACATATACCATCAATCGATACTTCCTCTAACGTTTTTATGTTTACCAGAACTTTTCGAAACAGACCATTTATCTGTTGGAATGGCTTCAAATAGTGTTCTGTTTATGTCTGCCATTCGTTTCTTACATGTCTCAGTATTTTCAATAGGATGGTCACGTTGTTGACCGTTCACTATTAACGATTTTTTGCCCCGGAAACCCGCATCGTTTTTGAATTTCTTCCACTATTGCTGGTGTTAGTTTATCATTGACGTTCTGTAGGCTTTCATGCAACTCGCAAAGAAATGTGCCATCTGAAAAAGTTTTAAAAAGTGAATGTATTTAATATTTACATATAATTTGTATGGACTATATACTACTTAATCGAAACGGTGTTGCATCGTTACTTCTATGGAGCATTTAACAAACTAATACACGGATTTATGACTTACAAAAATATTGATATACGTATAATCTATCTTTAAATAAGCCGTTTCTGATTTATGCTTATTATATATTAATACTTTGTGTTATCACGTACATTAAGGCAATTTTAAGGCGCATTATTGTTGAGTGGTATGAATTCGTCTTGACATTTCAATGGTTGAAATATCATGTAAATAAGTTATCATTGGTTGTATCGGTAAAGTATAAAGTTTCTATAAAAAATGTGACCGTATATGGATATTATATGGTGTATAACATAATACCGGTCCTTGCTTTATCTAAATGTGTACATTTTTATACAACATAAAAACGCTTCATAACTACCATGGTACGTAAGATGTTATCTAACGCATATGTTATATTGTTTGCGATTACATTTCCCCCTGAATGTATGTTTCAAGAACGCGTGCGCCATCTCCAGTTTGAAGTTCAAAATGACAATCAACAATGTCATTTAAGGTAAGATGAAGATAGTCTTTGCAGGTCAGCAAAAACATACTCCTGTAATTATTGCACGGGGAAACAAAAACGTTGCTCACATCGAACACTACCAGACACTTCTTCTACAGTGCTTCAAATCAATCATGACTCTCGTACAAAATTTATTTAACATCTTTCACAACTTTTACCATCTGAAAACTACCACGGTCATTTGCATTTTATCTAACAAACCTGCTATATTGTTTGCGATAACATCATCGCTGAAGATATCTCCCAAGAACGCGTACGCCATCTCCAGCGTTGGTTTCCGCATTCTTTTCGATACATGTTTGATGAGGTCGATAACAGTGGAGCGCACAAGATCAGTCATTACGGACCTATTTAAGAAAAGATTCAAACCAACATAGGATTAATATCTAATACAAATCACTTTACTTTTTATCTCTATATATCTAATGCAAATCACTTTACTTTTTATTCTACATAGGTACTTGTATTTTTGATTACTTGGGTTTTCTCAAACTGTACTATTCACTGATCATTAAATCCGATATGTTTCTGTCCATATTATGCATGTTATTTAGATCACGATATAGTGATTGCAACTTTTATGTTATTTAATTTAAACCTTCAGCTGTAGACAAGATAGGATTTAGCACGCAGGTACCCCCAAAGTCTTACAATTCCTTCAAGAACATTATACGCTAAATGCATTAAAGAAAAAAAGTAAGCCATGTGATATTTAAGAAAGAACTCGACATGTATCGAATATCACACGTTTTTTTTTTCAGTTGAGTGAATCCCGCCTTCGCGGGCGTTTCCCGCTGTTTTATGTGATATTAAAACATATCAGTGATTTCTACATGAACACAAGTGCTTCTCTGCACACACGTCGAGAAAAGAATATCATAACAACTGTCTTTCATTGAAAACATGTCATCCTATAAATCAATACTATTTAAATAAAGTATATAATTGCATATTTGTATAATGCAACGTTTATACCAGAAGGCAGTCAAAATTCACAATTTGTTATAATGCACGTATTTATGCTAGTTTAAAATTACAAGACAAAATTAGAATGATTATTAAATTATGGTTAGTCGTTGCGAGTTTACACACTTGTATCTGACCGCATCTATAACGCTAATGATAAGCGAAGGGTCAACATCCATAAGTGTTGTGGTGTCCCCGTGTTTCCGTTTGCAAAACGCCACCAACTCAGCATTAGCGCCTACTGACTCTAACATTTCTGTGACGGGCTTGTCTATAATCATCAAAACTTGAGAGTCGTTTCCCTGGAAAGCTAGGGTTCCAGCGTATACAGTTATCTGCAAAAAAATCAAGAGGTATGTATTAAGCCTGGCATTGCAATGTTAACATAAGAGTATACTCTTCAACAAGATGATAAAATATTTTCGGGATCATGTATGGAGAAAAGACATTACCTGAGCAAGAATTAACTTTTCCAAAAAGACCACCTCTGGAGGTAAATAGCCATGGGATTGCTCAAGTGTTACACTTTCATCTTCACTTGCAGATTCCGATTTAGCACGTTGATGCAACTCTTTCTTTATGCTTGTATCTGTTTCACGCATGCCAAAATGTGTTTCTTCGTTGGGAAACGGCAGAGTTGTTTCGGATGCACCGTTGTCTTGTTTTGAATCCGTTTCGAACGGTGCATCCTCTTGATGTGTGGTAACATTTTCGGTTTGTGGTAAATTACTGAATGTGTTCGTTGTGGTCTCTAATGGGTTAATAATAACAAAGTCATGTTCTATTTGTTGCTCAACTACAGGTATCAATTGATCACTATTAATTACATATTTATGCTGGACAGAGTCTCTCACTTGAGTTTCATGATTTCCATTTGCTTTGGTAGCGTCATTCGGTGCCATTCCGTTGACCTTCAGTCCACGCATTTCATTATCCGAGCCACTGGTATCGTTCTCATAGTCATTTGAATCATTTTCAGCGTTGTCACTGCGTTCAAGGTCAACGAACTTGATTTTCTTGCCCTCTTGTTTTACTGGTCTTCCTTTGCTTCTCATTATACCCGAAGGTTTCTGTTTCCAGCTTTCTACCAATAGAATGTCCGTGTCAGTATTCCATTGGGCAGATATGTCGTCAATGTCCTCCGAAATTGGTTCCCGACACACTTGTTGTAAAGACGATAACTTCTGCCTAAAATGTAAATGATAAGTGTTTAAGAAGGCATAAGTAGGAGCTACTGAAGTATGAAGTAGCATAAAGGGTGTGGGGCATGTACGAACAAAATATTGTGATGCCCAATTATGACCGTTACACAAGCAACATTTCCGTTGGCATTGATGTTTTCTTTAAGATGATATAACAAATATAAAATATAAAGTGGTACATAAAATATTATGCATGTAAGTATATTCTTTTAAATTTTCGTATGAAATATACAACAATTGAGAAATGTGTATTGTTTTGATCAAATAACAACGTTGTGCAAATCATTACAAAACAAACTAAGGGTGTATAGATACGCAACATTGAATATCTCATTTTAAGACATACTCGAGTTGAGGAAATTTTCCGTAGAAAAAGATGAGCTTCCGGCCCTCTGTGCAAACGCCGACGTCAGTGTTGAACTGTTTCATAGAAGTCTGCACCACCGGAATAGCTTCCTTGAACACGTGTTGTAAAAGTTTCTCATAAGTCGAAACGCAATTGAGTGAAAGAGGACTTGACCTTTCTGGACAGAAAAGATTTAAACATAATAAAATTATTGCTTAACTGTTGAAGGTATCATGTTTCAAATTGACATGTGTTACCTAACTTGATAAAGCAGGAAAATTAAGAAGCGTCTTTAAAAGCTTAGATTGAGTCATTAATCTTAAAAGTTGCGTGAAATGTTTGCTTCGGATAACGTGTCCGTACACTCCATCGTTTGGTGAATTACGCAATCATCTTTGCACTCATGTTTTGATGCATGGCATACGCACGCAAGTATCTGATAATGTACACGACCAGTTACACGGTACCTGCAGCTAAGTAATCTTATTTAAAGTTATATCATGTCTCCCAAATAAACGCGCCAATAAGAGTTTCAATCCGAGTTATCTTTTGCTTTTTACTATTTATATCAAGCACAATAGCTGCCCATGCCAATTTAGGCACCTAAGTGAACCATTTCACTGTTCATGTAAGGTTTATATCGAACTTGGCAGCGTCACATAAACGCAAGATTTTTTCTTGCTGATGTAAGGCAGACGAACCATTTCACTCCTCTACGGTTTTTACCAAACTTGCAGAGTCAAGCAAAAGCATTATTTGTTTATTCTTCGTCAGGCCCCGATTCAAAAGATAACTTGACGCACTTATCTGTAAACGTGTAATTCCTTTTTTTCTATCGGCTTACCTGAGTCTTCTGCCAGTCTGTCGATGCTGTTGTTGAGCAGCTGGGTGATGCTGCTCGCAAGGTTGGCCATGCATCTGCTCACGGATCTGGCCAGCTGGAGGTCGGCCTTGAGCTGTCGGACGGCCGCTAGTAGGACATCCACTGCCACCTCGCGAATAGTGGGCTGCGGTTATGGTTATATATTGTGTAGCTTGATTAGGGACAGCTTCAGAGTTTGTCTCAGGGTTTAACATTTATGCAATTATAAAATGTGCGTTTTACAACTGTTGGCTTGAATACTTGTAAAACAAGAAACTCAAAACTGTTAAATGTTTGTCGGATGTGGTTATATAATGCAATTTATTTTGATATGTTATCAATTATTTGTTTTCATAAAAAAGCATCCATCAATCAAGTAGCATTCCTTTCGTTTATCAACAACAACAAACAAACACAAACAAACAAATATCCGTCAAATTTACACACACATTGTGATGTGCCTTCCAAACTCTTCTGGAAATGTTCAATACCTACATGGATATTTGATTTTATTATGAAACATTACAACTGTACAGAAAAACTACAATGTGAAAATAATTCGGTAGGGGGCTTCTACGTTGCTTGCAATACTCTTACCGATATGTTACAATTATTATGTTGTGTATTAAAGGAGATTTTTTTCGCCTGTCGTTCAACAATGTATAAGTATTTGATGAAACGTTTGTCATACTTAATAGTTAATACATATTAATTATATGGACTATTTATCCATGCGGGAGCCATTTGGAAAGCATATAAAAACTACATCAGCTTTATCATATAACTTAATTGCTGACATAATTTCAAACCTTCTCGTCCAATCTCGGCTGGTAGAGCGCGATCTTTGCTAGGATATCGGCCCCGTAACGCTGTACCTCGACTACGTCCCTGAGTGCTGTCATCGTACCGAGAACCGTGGCGGACGCCCGGAGCTGCACCAGTGTAGGAAGGTTGGCGTCGAAGTGAGAGAACGTCCGTAGAAGGTCCAGAATCAGAACCACGCGTTCGACTGGGTCCTACAAAGACCGTTTAGGAATGGGTTAACAAGTATTTGAAGCTCAATGACGAATATGTTAAATGCGCTATGAGAAGTCTGTGTAATTACCAAGTTGCATTGCAATTATAATTACACGTAATTAAGTATTTCTTAATGAACGTGTCATTGAGCGTGAACGCGTCTGAGAAGGGTTCAGCTTTAAACTGCGCAAGTTCATTGCTCAAATGTATGAACATGTCAGTATATATTAATGAAAATCAATGGACAATCATTTGAGCTATCAATTGAAAACAATAAACTGGTATATAGTATTAGCGCATTAAAAATGCGTAGTTGTGATTTTTACTATTGAATACAATAACTGTGATACATTATTAGCGTATTACCAACTCGTATTTGATTTTTATACTAGTGGCGACTATAAACTGTGATATAGTATATAGATCTAGAGGATATTTGTTGGATTCGATGGATTATCGATTTTAGTTCACGAGTGATCATAGAAAATAATATGTTCACCAGTGGCGCAGCCACGAGTGAAAAGATATATTTTCTATGATCACGAGTGAATTAAAATCGATATTCCACCAGATGCAACATATTTTCTTTTTCTTTTATGCTTTTATTAACAGTTTGTATACATTGTTAAAGAGTTTAACTAAAGAATATAGGATAATGGGATAATGACGTCATTTCGTAAAAAATGACGTCATTTCACAATAAATAGTGAAAATTATCAATAATATTCACTGTTAATTTTCACTGTTTGAAACAGTGAAATGATCAATTTTGATTCACTGATATTTCTCTATAAACCACCGGAAATCATTAAATAAAAGTGTATAACCATTGTTTAGTTGATCTCCGAACTATAGACGGCAATAAACTATTATATAGTATCGGCGTCATACTATATTGGAGTGTATTTAAGCTGCCAACTAGTGGGAGAAATTAAAAAGTGATATGGTATCAGCGTATGACCAATGTGTACGTAATTGTCTAACGATTGAAGACCATAAAATGATATAGTATTAGTCTATAACCAATGTGTACTTAAGCGTCAAAATATTGAAGACCATAAAATGTGATAAAGTATAAGTATATAACCAATGTGTACTTGAGCGTAAAACTATTGAAGGATATAGTATTATCAATTTGCATTGAGCATTTTACCTAATAACTATTGAAGACAATAAACAATGATATAGTATTAGCGTATTACCAATGTGTATTTCAGCATCTCAATAATAACCCTCACAGCAGGCGCGTGCATTGGACGATCCACGCTCTTCCCGCTGGCCATCTCGCGTACATACATCTCGAACACTTCGGGACAAGACTCAACTGTGTCCTTTAAATACAGTTGACAAAAAATTCGTGTTACGGACATGACTTGTTATTGAAATAATTATTTTTATTACAATATCCATTCAAATCTGTATCTACATCTTTATCCGAATGAAATTGTTAATGCTTTCAATCGGGTTAAGTCACAAATACATTCCATCATAATTTAAAGGATTGTAGTCAATATTTTAGCTGTTAATTAACGTTTAATCGGTATGTTCTATTTAGATAATAGATAAATATCGTCCTTGGTAGAAAGCAATCACAAGTGTTGGATACAAAAATGCCAGCATTACATATGTATGAAAGACAGCTGTACGATTTAAAAATGTTTGCCATTCAACCGTCTTTCAATATATTACTTAACAAGAATGCGTATTTAACGGTATGCCTACCACAAATAACTTAAATACATCGTCGACCATTTTGGAAGTAACATTGGCATCGGTGAACATTCGAAGCTGTTTGATGAAGTGACTCGCCGCTGCAATGGCTACTTGTTCGGGGCTCTGAAGCTCAAAGTGTGGATCTTCTGACATTCTGCGTTCAATTGTGTGTGGTTGAATTTCAGACTGCTCGTTTTCCTCGTGTTTGTTTTCTTTTCCGGTTTCCGTTTCTTCGCCATTTTGATGTTCCTGTTTTGTGATATATTCATTAAGTGAAATATCATATTTGCAAGTACTCTGGCGATAAAATAATAGTTTAATAGTGTTTTTTCCTGGAATTTTCACAAAGAATTTCCAGGCTCATACTTAAAACGTGCACCAGTTTTTTATTGATTGTACAATGCTTTTTCTATGTACTTTTTTTAGCGACCGACAACTGCACGTAAGCTATTCAACACATTATCTTTAAAAACGTTACTTGTTAAAAGCTACAATTATGTTATATCTGTAGTTTATCCATACAATTACTCAGTGTGCGCGTTTCTCGAAAATTCAACTTAGTTCCTGTGACTTGGTTCAAACAAAAGTGTAGGTCCTAAACAAACTTGGTTGAGTACGAATATTTTGATCGAATTATAGTCATCTACTAATGTGTGTTAGTAATGTAAACACCGCCTAATTCAATAAACATACTTCTTATCATCTAATAAAGGTCAAAAGTAACTTTGAAAATAAAAATACTTTAAAAATCAAAACGTAAAATGGTATAATGAAATCAATGACATGTTTCCATATCTATCTTAATTCTTATAGACAAAAATGAGCCTTTAAAAGTAATGTTTTCGGTGAATTTTCGCTGTGTCACAGGGATACAAAGGCAATTATTTTTTGTGTATTCGAGATTATCATTACGTTATAAGATCAGCTCACGGCTTGAACGCAAACACTGCATACAGGTAAGCATGTGGATACTTCCGTTTGGTTTGTGATAAGTTCTGGGGTAAGGTTCGGCTGGCCCTTAAACCGGTTTAGAACCCATATGCTGTGATTAGACTGTTTCAATGCGTTGATCCCACTTTTGATCATGATATGTTTACAGTTTGCGTTGTTATAAAGCAGTTGATGAGAACAATAATTCTTATTCTGATATAGTTTCTGGAGTTTCATTGTGTTTTTTATATTCAATTAGTTTATGTTATTGAATTACAAACGAAAATAGTATTTTGAAATATACATAGTAAATGTATTTTTGTATCTGTTTAAATACTATAGGTGAATGTATTTCTCAAAACAAAGCTCACGTGGTCCGTGCGTCTAGCAGGCTTTGAAGGAGGGGTGTCCTGTATGAATGCCCCAGGGGTACGTGGGAGTTTTCTTCTGGGTTTCGGGATAGGGCCTTCGAAGAATTGTAGCTGTCTATCGGCTATGTCTAGCACAAGACCTGTGCCAGAACCAAATTAAATGACTGATTTGAAATAGTCAGTGTGTATGTAGACGTTTAATAAAATGCTATGCAGTTTGAAATAATCGGGTTGTAAAAAAATGACATAACAATGTTATAAGAATAGTATTTAAGATATATTGCAATGTTTGAATTTGCTCTAATAGTCGTAATATCATATTAAACATGCATGTTTGTGAAATATAAAAACTAAATCATCTGGTATAAAGATTTAAAAAATATATATATATTATTTTTCGTGTTGAAATTGCGAAATGTTTTTCACTTCAGTCCTCTTTAGATTTTAACAAATATGGTATGTAAAGTAAGGCATTTAAGGGCAAATGATGAAATGTATTATGTGTATATTTAAAGTCGTAGACTTAAACTACCAATAAATATATCTATGAAAGCAGTGTTTTAAATCTAAATCTAAATCAAATATGTGCAAAACAGTGTTCATATGGAACAAACTTCTATTTTAGTATCTTAACAAAGTTTTGAACAGTTCAAAGTAACGGTGCGTGTTATTGTATTTGCTTACCAGTGACTAGTGTAACTTCTCCAGAAAGTGCCTCGCCGTTGCTAAGGCCGCATGGGAAGTCCTTGTTGCCACAAGCGATGACGCAACCGCCTAGGTTGTTGATAGTGAGATGAAGTAAGGGTACGCATAAATTGTCTACGTCACGTTCCACTGCTAACGCACATGCCTGGGTCAGCCCTGAATTTTTTTAGTATATGTAAGTCACTGTTTGAGGCAATCCATCCAATATACATTAAGCAATAAGAGATGTTATTAGCATATTCGTAATACTGCTGCCTCAAACTGCATTGGTCATACACATGAAGAATTGAACATTTCGAGTAAAACAACGTCGTTAATAAGGACGATACGACAGCCTTGTACTGGTTTACTTTGATTGTTTTTCCTTTAAACGAAATAAATACTGTACTTTTTTATTCTTATGCCACAAAATGCTGTGCTATGGATTTACATGTATGGTAAATTGTACGTCGAGACAATCAGCGTTGATTCTTACTTGACGGGTTCCTTCGATGTTTAGAAAAACGAGAAAACACCTGCAGTTAGAAAAATATGAAAACAATGTGCAAGAGCCTTTGGATATAAGATGGAGTTTAGACCGTAATACTGAAATTAATCCGGTTCCAGTCTTGATAATCAAAAGGCTCTATTTACTTTAAACACTGTCCTTTTTAATTGTACTACGTCATTGATGGTATACGGTATCTGGGCTATTAAAAGCAATGGTCTTTGTAAGAAACGCATCTGCTAGTATGCAGCTGAAGAGGACATCCGAACTAATGGTTTAATTAATGTATTACCCAGTTCTTAATCGACTGGATGACTTGGCTTTGTAAGACTGGACCAGACTCGTTTAACAATTTGATAAGCTGTGACTTGAGCGTTCCTTAGACTCTCAGAGTTTCTCCATTTCCAAAATATTTTTATCCTCGGCAAAGCTTAGGCGCGGATCCTTGTTTTGTGATTGTCAGAAACAAGAATTTATTAACCAGACCGTTATATTTCTAGAAATATACCAAGAAACGAAAGATATTTTTGTATCATGGAAGTTACGATCTAGAAGACCAATCTCCATGCAGATTTGTCGTTCCGTGCTCGCATATGGAATGACCGTCGTGCAAGAGATTGATAGAAGACGTGTTCCATATTATATGTATTTGTCCATGCAACATTACTTTAAGAAGGAGATTTCTCGATATAATAATTTACGTTATACCTTCAGTGTATTAATTCGATTCTTTATTGGGATCTGTTTATGCATAATTATGTTCTTAAAAAATGCAAACTATTTAAAATATGCACTAGATATAAGACAATATGTAACCGCTTAATACATATTCATCACTGTCAATGTGTATGTTACGTAGCCTGTACACAGTATTTGAATCAATGTTTGCATTTTTTCTGTTAAAACCATTACCACAACAAACTGACTACTGATTTATTTTATCACACTATTTTCTAAAATATGTACTCTATACTTATATGGCATAAAGCGCTCGTCAAGTCTTGTCGTTTAGCGGATATTCGGGCATATAAATACATTTCTAGTCATTATATTTGGGATGAGTTTGCATGGTTTAAATAAAAAGCAAGACTAAACGAAGAAATTGCTACCCTGAATGTTGTGGTTTAATATTTTTTTATGTTTTTATATGCATTTGAACGTAAATATAATATTTTCTTAGTATAAAGACCCAATAATAATCGTCGTCCAAAGTTAAAGCGGGTATATACGATTTTGTATATGTGTTTAATTATAATATATTGATAAAATATGTTACAATACATAAAATGGGAAAGAAAAATTATACATTAAAGCCGAATTTCATAAAATGCAGCAAAGACAAATTAGCGCCCCGAGCCGATTGTGACGTACATATTTTCCTACAATAACCGAAGCATTCGTCTTTGTATAAGGATCGGAGTTAGTGTTCGTGTGTCGTATGAATATATATCGTTGCGGGAATTCAAATAAACCGTTAAACTAAGTTTAGATTCACATCGTACATGTATGGTATACATGCTGGCGAATTCGGCTGTACAGCCGTTTTCAATTTCAGAATTAAATATCTGGCTTATTTCGCATTTTTCGACAAATGTTCTTCTTAACTTTTATTTTAATTTATATTGAAATATATATATAATAATTTTTTACACATTTTATATAAATTCATTAATATTTGACAAAATCGTATATACCCGCTTTAAATATACGTATAACAAATGTAAATTTTGTTGATAGGCAGGATAAAACCAGGGTGTGTTTTTCCTACGCGCCAATATAGATATAATGTCTTAAATGATGTAACATGCATACCCATTGTAACTTAAATGTATCAAGTATTATACCATTTCATTCGGAGATGCACCCACATTTTTTCTCGTATAGTGAACGCGAATGTGAAATCAGAACAACATGAAAGCTATTTTTAGCGCATTCATATTGATAAACATTTACATCGTAGAAACATTTTTGAATATTTTGAAATGCATGTTGGCGTATATAGTTAGTAATTTTCACTTCCTATTATCGTATGTTTCATAAAATTAAACCATTGCACAAATGTTTAACATGTAAATATTTATGCAAAAGGTGTTTAAAGATGTTCAATATTAACCTATGGTTTGTTTGCTGTTTTATGAAATCGAAAGTTACCTCAAAGGTATATTCATACGATTTAAACATAAATCTTATACCTACGAAGTACTCCCCTCGCCCCGTGAATGTCACATGCTGCTTTTCGGTTAAATCCTTTATTGAGAAGGTCCAGTCTTCGTTCTTTTCCTCAACCATATTGTTCGGTTTTGAACATTTAAATAAATGACACGAGAAAAGATTAACAAGTCTTCGTGTTTATGTGTCCACTCGTGTGGACGAATCTTCCCATTATCAATCGAGTAGATTCTATGACTATGTAATCTCTAGTTGTAAACATATATGATATGAGAAGAGTCGATTATCAAAGCGCTGACTGCACTTAGGAAGAATATTTCCCAACGGTAGATAGATAGATTCTTCTGAGGGGTTTTGAACTATTTCATGCATTAGCAATTAATGTAAGATGTAAAAAGAGTTTTTTTGTCTCCACTTACGCAACCGACCCTAATTTTTGTGCCGATCTCAAACTTTTTAGGTATTCCAGTTTAGGACTTTGAACATTGTCCTCCTTTCGGTCATATTTGCTTAATTAGCCATAGAGTTTGTGATCGTGATTGCTACATTCAATCATATTCACTTAATTAGCCATTACAGAGTTTGCGATCATGATTGCTACATTACATCATATTCACTTAATTAGCCATAGAGTTTGCGATCATGATTGCTACATTCAATCATATTCGCTTAATTAGCCATAGGGTTTGCGATCATGATTGCTACATTCAATCATATTCATTTAATTAGCCATAGAGTTTGCGATCGTGATTGCTACATTCAATCATATTCGCTTAATTAGCCATAGAGTTTGCGATCGTGATTGCTACATTAAATTATATTAGCCTAATTAGCCATAGAGTTTGCGATCATGATTGCTACATTCAATCATATTCGCTTAATTAGCCATAGAATTTGCGATCATGATTGCTAAATTCAATCATATTCACTGAATTAGCCATAGATTTTGCGATCATGATTGCTCTTTCAATCATATTCGCCTAATTAGCCATAGAGTTTGCGATCATGGTTGCTACATTAAATCATATTCACTTAATTTTAACTATTTATTGTATGCTTTCATGTGGTTTATAGAGAAATATCAGAGGATTAAAACTGATAATTCACTGTTTTTATTCGTTAAAAAGTGACGTTATTACTCAAGCGAAATTCTCAAGTTAAACTCTTTCATAATGTAAATAAACGGTGAAAAAAAAGCATAAAATAAAAAGAAAATGTGTTGGATTCGGTGGAATATACATATTTGATTTTATTCATTCATGATCAAAGCATATATATTTTTTTCGTTGAACGTTTCGCATATAGCCGTGTATGTTTATTTAGTATGTTGGAGTCTTATCGTTTGTGTTAATTATAATTCGCTTTAGTGTTTGTTTACCTTTTTGAACATGCATAATGCTTTTTATATCATTTGCGTATAAATTGCCCTATATTCAAACGAGTTGCCCAATCTTTAATTGTACGTAAAAGTCACTGTTAAAATGAATGGCAATTGATCACTTGCCTAAAATAAAGGAACTTTAAGTGATAATACAAATGATCCCCTGCTGATGCAAATGGAGTTTCTCTCTGTTTATATTTGGGTTCAATTTACCTTCGAGGTACACGTACATAACTGAGCTGTGTTTATGTCGTAAAATTACTATCGGAAATCTTTTTTACTTAATAATATAATATATAATAATATATTAAGCATTACAATAACGTGTTTTAAGTTTCTCAACATCGATTAAAGGCTGTTCTCAAAACGCTTTGAATTTCACTTGCGTCGGCGTTTTAATAACTTAAAAAATAGTGTGGATTAGCTAGTTTCCATTTGTTACAAAATATATAAGCACTTTATAGTGCTAGCAGTCGGTTTGATAACATGTCATACTTTGTATGAGACGCCGCCCTTAGTGTGAAAGTTCACGCGACGATATATTTATTGAATTATTATTAAACGCCCGTTTGAAGAAAAATAACAGGGCGTATCATGAAAATGCTTTTGGCACGCGTGCCAACTTTGCCTCAACCGTTAGTGTGTTCACTTTGGATGACTGGTTAGCTGGACTGAGCGCAATGTGCTCATGTTAGCTTTAGTGATCGCCTTTTGACCGTCGTACGTGGAGCTTCGTCCGTCGTGCGTCATAGACGTCAATATTTGTCTTGTGGACACTCAAGATGCTACATGATTTCGCAATTTGTATAAATCTTGGCCAAAATACTTATACCATTGATATCTCGACATAGTTTGAAAATAAGTCACATGTGGCTAATATCTAGGTTAATGGATCGAATAAAGGGAAAAGCATATGGACAGTCTAGGGGCCACATATATTGCTATATCGTCGTGTAACTTGGTCAGAAATTTTCTCCAATTATACATCGGCCAAGTTTGAAATATGTGCAAGGTGTCGGGACAGTTTTCCTTATCAAGTCTGTAGTGAACCAGTGTGAACACTACGATGTCATAACAGTTAAATTCCCTGGGGTCTCAGCTGAGAACCTTATGACCATTGGCCCTCGTTTTGAAATAAATTCGAAGCATACACAATTGTAGTAATTTGCAGGCGGGCACCTATCTTACTCCAACATACCTATTTTAATGCGTTAGTCATGCAAACGCTGTTTATGCCCAAACCTAGATATATCATCTAGATGATCGTGGTTGAGCAAGCCATTATAGCTTGTGCTCTTGCACTAGAAAGAAAAATATCGGCGCGTGACTGTACTTGATAAAATGCTGTTTTACTGCTTCGTATAATGCACCTATTTGTGCATCCATTTTGCAGTTCATGCTGAAAAGATGCAAGAAAAGATGTTGTTACACATAAAACGGGTGCGTGTGTGCGCTGCAATTAATTAATATAGAGGTACACCTGCAGTAAATATGTATTTGAATAAATAAGTCTTAATTATTTATAATGGCACATGTTTAAGTTGTACTTTTCCTCTGATGTAGTTAATTATATGCTAAAATTTTGTTATAATTAGGAAAACAGTAAAAAAACAACAAACTGTACCACTAATTAACATCAACATTATCAACAACAGCAATTTAATACTAAATAAATAAATATATAATAAATTAATAATAATCATCCTCATCATCCTAACCATCCTCCTCCTCCTCCTCATCATCATCATCGTCATCGTCGTCGTCTCATCATCATCATCATCATCATCATCATCATCATCAAGTAACGTTAAGAATGCAGTTCCGTGTTTATATAATACATGTATACATGGGTAATTTACTCAGATATTTGGAATCCATAATTTCTGTTTCAGACAGCCCGCTCTGAATTAATTTATCATAAAATCGATTAAAAAAACCACCTCGAAAAGCGCAAAGTTTCTACCCAATTTATCAAAACTTTGTATTTGTACATTGTGGTAAATAAAAAAATTATATTGAAATCAACACGACAGTATGAAAATAAAATGATTTATTGATTGAAGGTTGTGAGTGTGTTCTTGCTTAATTACGCCTTTCAAATAGATGAAGGATTCACAACAACAAGCTTTTTACAAACCTGTATTTGAGGAACTTTTTAAAAAGCTTGTTTTCAATCTTTTGCAAGACGGTTGCATAAATATTATTCACGTGTATATGTGAGAGCATGGAACTACAACTCTGCATGAAGCTTGACTTGTCGTATTAGTCTTTTGCAAAGCCTGTTCGAGTGGCCTCCCTTATTGGCCACGCCCACTCGCGTATGTCAACTTGCTTTGGGTAATAGCTCATCGTTGCTTGACGCAGGTAAGATGATTCCAATATTCATTTTTTAGCTTGTAATAATCTAAACACGTTTTAACCAAATGTTCGAAAGCATAACATATTCGTATTTGCATAAGTTTTTAAGCTGTACTTATATTTTCCAGTGTAATTTATATAATTTATAAGCCGTATAAGGTATGTGTGTAGATGACTCATCTCAAGAAAGTAAACGACGAACAGGTTTTGTGAAGGATGCTCGATAAACGGAAAGGGAAATTAATGTACATATTAGCAAGACGCATTCTACATTTGATCGAATTAAGATATTGGTCGCTCGTGGTACAGTTAACGTAAAGGGAAAAATAGAATGTTGTTATGGTGGCATCTGTTTCTTACATATATAGTATTAATACAGACTAATTTAAGTAAGTTTTATAAATATATGTATGCATTTTTAATGTGGAATGTATATTCATTGATTAATTTGTGTTTTTGTGAAATTATTTTGGTAAACAAAACGTTATAAAATTCAATTAGGCTCGAACCCATTTTTTACCGACTTAGTTGCGTCTGGTGAAATTACCGTGTTTTCTGAGATCATTCGCACGTGATGCACAGTACATTCAATGCATAACAGAGCTAAATATTATTCGTTTTATCCTGTAAATGTTCTTCATTCAGCTTGTGATTGCAAAGACATTTAATTGTTGAATACACAAAATAATGTACACAAATACCAGTATTCATATTTTAGCCACATGAAGCTGTGTTCATGGTTCAGTTAACAAAGCAGTACTGTAGTTAACTGTAGGCGTACGTGACATTTGTGTATGTATGTACATGGAATGTATTGTATATGCTGTTTTATCGGGAGATTAAAGCTAGATAGTAGCTTTTCCCGTGGTGGCTAAATATGTGAATTCCTTTCATTTGTTCCATCCTCGTAAAAACCGATCGATTGCGTACTATGTGTACGACGGTAAAAAGCAGTCCAATAGCTGCAAGTTCAGTCCATATATATAGCCCAGTCTATATATAACCAATATAACCTATGCAAGTATAGTAAAAAGGATAATTTCTCACCGCTATCGTCTGGACTTCGAGTTCATCAACCATACATCTTTCCTTACTCACGGGTTAAGAATGTTGACTCGGTCGTGATGGCAACTTGTTTATTTAACAGTGAATGTACATTCCGTAATACGTGTCAACATTTTTATTGATAGAGAAGGTCTCGACGCTGATGTTTAACATAATCTTACACAAGAAACATTTCGACATATATTGACATGCGTATGAAAGGAGGGGATGTGCATGTGCGCGCGTGCGTGCATGCGCGATCGCGCGTGCGTGAGAGAGAGGTGGATGAGTACTGCGATTTTGAGCTTAAGATCATTTTTTATGCCCCTGGTATGATGGCATGTAGCAGTCGGACTGTCCGTCCGTCCGTCTGGCATTCCATTTTCGGGACCTTTCAGATAATGACCTGATATGTTGATGTGCGAGACTAACAACATTACTTTAATACAGATGAAGTGTGAGTTTCGTTCCGATCCATTGATTGTTGGCGAAGTTATGGGCCTTGGAGTTTTTCTCTATAATAACCGTTTTCTGGAGTGTTTTTTTAAACGCTGTCAGATATTTAGCTGATTTTCGTTGTTTGAGTCTTCCTACATGAGATACAGATAAGTGTGAGTTTTATTCCGGTCTATCGATTTTTGGCAAAGTTATGCTTTGGACTTAACATGTTTTCGTTTTCCGGAGTTTTTTTACGAAGCGCTTTCAGATAGTTACCTGATTTTAAGTGTGTGTGAGTCCACCTACTTGGCGAAGTTATGGGCCTTAAGGTTAGAAATGGTCTCTATAATAACCGTTTTCCAGTGGTTTTTACGAAACGCTTTCAGATATTTAGCTGAGTATTAGTATACGAGTCAACCTACATGACTTATAGATTATGTGGGAGTTTCGTTCCGGTCCATTGATTTTTGGCGAAGTTATGGGCATTGGACTTAAAAACTTGTCGTTTCGGAGTTGTTTTTTACGAAACGCTTTCAGATATTCAGCTGACTTTTGGTATTTGAGTCTACCTAGATGACTTACATATGAAGTGTGAGTTTTGTTCCGGTCAATTGATGTTTGGCTAAGTAATGTGCCTTGGGCTTAGAAATGTTCTCTATAATACATGTTTTCCGGAGGTTTTGTTTTACAAAACGTCTCAGATTTTCAGCTGATTTTGGGTGTGTTAGGTTACCTACATGACTTATAGAATGAAGTGTGAGTTTCGTTCCGGTCCATTGATTTGTTGCTAAATTTTTTGACTTGGACTTAACAATATTCTCTAGAATAGCTGTTGTGTGGCTTCAAAACGCAGTACGGAGGCGTTGTATCACAGACACAGGTCTTGCTGTTTCTGAAACGAGTCAACTTAAAGACAAATGTCCGCTAAATAAATAAATTCCTTTTTAGCCAGATTGGCTTTTAGATTTTAGAGAGGTGTGGACATAACTCAACTCAACATCTGACATGTTATTTAAGAAGACATACACGAGTTTCAGTTACGCAAATAAAAGCATACCAAACTATAATAACCACTCACTTGTTGAACGTAATATTAAAACCAAAGTTGTCTTCAGACGGTAATTATTAAACAGTTTGTAGATTAAAACAAAAACACGAAATGCTTTTATTCGACGTTATGCTCGTTGAAGGATATGATTGTATTTATCAAACTTGAATAAATAATAAAATCGTTTAGGTCACATTTCTGTTAAACCATCGAAGTATGCCACTGCATGATTCGATGTTGTCGTGTAGGCGGATAATGTGTGCGGGAATGGATCATCGTTATAGATTAAACGGGCGTTTCTACTTAAAGGGGCCTTTTTACATTTTGGTAAATTCACAAAATTAAAAGAATTGTTCAAGATTTGCAAATTTTCTTTGTACATAGTTATGATATTTGTGAGAAAACAGTAATACTGAACATTTACCATGCTTTAATTATATGCATCTTTTGACGATTTAAAAACCTGAAAAGTATAACGCGTTGTGCACAACGCGATACGATTGAATATTTGGAGAGTTCTGCTGTTGTCGTTATATTGTGTGATACTACTAGGATTGCTTATATACAGTATAAAAAACACAACTCATTTATGAACACCGATAGCCGAGTGGTTTAAGCAATAGACTTTTATTCCAGGAGTCAGTGGTTCGAGCCTAGCTGAGGGTTACTTGTTGTCTTTTTTTAATTTTATTCTTGTTTTTTTTTTGACTGGAGATATTTAAATCCAATGTTTACATTGATCGTTATAAAGCATATAATGACAAACTTCATACATGCCAAAATCTGTGAAAAGGTAATACACACATACATTAATTATTTTTGAAAGCTACTTAACAGGACCATTATACTTGTGTAACCTTTACATAAAATACATAAGTAAGAAGTAACGACATAAAAACTGGAAGTAGAACTGCTGCATATGTGTAAATAACTAAAACTTTAATGTCACTATAGATTTTACCATCAATATTGGTAGATAAAAGCTTGCATAAAGTGTAGTGTAATTACAAAAGGAGCAACAACAGAATAGTGCAGATATTCTTATATGGATGTCTAAATGTTAGTGTACAAAATATATAAATAGATTTGGAAACGCCCAAAGCCATTTGAGGAAATTCAACATTGAACAAGTTCGGCGGTCGTTAGAAATTTAAACGAACGAAGGTCCGAGCTATTTCATATGTATTGTTATTTTGTAGTATGAAATGCCGCCTGTTGATGCCCCTTTATATAGATTTATTGTGCCTTTTTTGCGTGAGCGTCACTGAGCGACATTGCTACAACGGTATATGTATTGATAGAACTGGATACGACCAATACATGCATGACACGGCTTGCAATTATTAACTATGTTGAATACATACACCATTTGGATTGGTGTTCATGTCTGGGCAGGGATGCACGACGCATGCGCACATATAAAACTTCAGTCATCAAGGCAACCAATATGTATACTACCTTGCTTCTAACAAACACAGTTGCTATATGCAGTCGATATCGTCAACATACATGGCTTTCGAGAGCGGTAACAGTAGGCTCAGTAGTTTAAAAATCTTCATTGCATCGCATTGCTACTTCGCTTACATCTGCTATTATTCAAGCACTTCCGCTTCTCATACTTATTTTATAATATCCATCATTGCTTCATTACTCACGTTCTCTCTTCCTTCGTCCCTATCATGGCCATAGGCAACAGCGACGGCATACGTTAATATTTCAATAAAAAGTTACTACCACAAACAGTTACCTACTTCGTTAAAGTCACATATACCGGTACATCTTTTCTTCAAATGCTTCGTGAATTACTTATATTTCATAATCAGCATACGAAATAATTGAATCAATCCTTTTCTACTCCAAAACATAACCAGACATTTCGCTGCTACCATCCTTATAATTACATTGCTAAGTGCAAAACTATAACACATATTTCATTTACATAGTGTGTTAGCTTTTAACTTGAATTCTTGATGCACCCAAAGCAATTCATTCAACCCCAAACAGTAATGATTCATCACCAACCACCTGCATGAAGACCTTCAAGCTCGCAAACACCTTGGCCATGTTCAAATTCACGATCAGTTGTTGTTCAGTCCACGTCCAAAAAGCAAGAATAGATATCAAGGATTACGAGAAATTTAGGATTTCGAAAAAAAGTGTCATTTATCTTAAGATTACGACCGATTTTATACATTTAAAGTAAATAGACATGAACTGCCAATATGCTCAGAAAACATGATCATATGAAAGGTACATATCATGGAAATGAATCAGAAAACTAACATAAATAATTGTTGGAAGCATGTACGCTTCTTTAAACATTGATTCTAATATCTCGTATGATCATTATGCAGA
Organism: Dreissena polymorpha; assembly: GCF_020536995.1. Lineage (NCBI taxonomy): Eukaryota > Metazoa > Mollusca > Bivalvia > Myida > Dreissenidae > Dreissena > Dreissena polymorpha. The sequence continues at coordinate 38,722,986 of NC_068355.1, read as the reverse complement.
CGGTCGCTTTAAGTCAGTCACTTTGCTGCTGTCATGTATGGTTGGTTTATTTGGGTGGGAAGTCCCCGAGCATGATATTGCGTAACGCGGAAGTTTCGCGTGTTTACAAGCGTAACTGGGTATAAATGCAGTACGCTAAAAGATGTACAATAAATGATGAGGAAAATTCATATGGATTCCTCACGAGACATCCTTGTTGCAGTTATCCTCATTTGGTATTATAGGTGCATGCTCCCTGTTATTGAAGGAAAAGCGTTCAATGGGATTTCATTTGACGCTTTTAACCATTCTAATTCCAAAGCATCGACGGAACAATGTAGGTCTCTAAACTAGTTTTTTTACATTTGCCAAACTTTTTTTTAGAAAAGACGCAAAGATCTACTTCGAAGTAGCTGTTATAATTATACTTATGAAAGCATTTATAACAATCGCTAAATCGCTTAACTGGCAAAATGGTTCGATGTATTAGCACAGTATGTCGTCTCATATCTTTCTTAAGATGTTCAGTTCAATCGGTCTTGTTCTACCTTATAGCTTTTAACAGTGCCATATAATTTCATTAAACAAATTGAATACAATATATGTAGAAGTTTCCTTTCATCTTGGGTGTTATAAAAACATAAACCTATCTAACTTTTTTCTTTGCGGATCAAAAGTATGTATAATGAGAGTTCATACAGTAAAGAGGAAATTACATTGATTGCACCGCCCCGAATTAAATGGCAGTTCTCGCATGTCATTAGATATTTTCAAAGTTAGTAAGCAGTGTATGGTAAATAATATTACGAAAATCTGACAAGCAGGTGAATCGCATGTATGAAGCAATCATCGGTATGATAGATTATGGCATGTTCGCGATTTTTAAAGACAATTATTGCATATTGAATACCGGTATGTGCATTATGCATTTGTATTTCGCGGACATGTATATGATGACTACTTCATTGACTGTCTTGACTTGACCAGTGGACGATCGCTCCGCTGTCCAGTTTGTCTAAGGTTATTTGTCCATGGATTTGAACGTAATCGGTTGGATTACGCAACTATGAGCTCATATTTACAACATCTGGTCAGTCTTTATGTGACCAGTCAAACACGTCACTAAGTATAACGTCATCATCGAGTCGATGATAAATCTATAGACATATGCCATGTATATCTCTATGGATAAGTCTATCCTACGGCGAATTTTAAAGATTGTGAACAGGTTCGTCTTGCGATATATATCGTGATGCATCGAATATCAAAAATGCCCCGTAAGAAATAGTTATTGTTACTTGTAATAAATCATCTATGCACCAATAATTCCTTGCGACATCATTGATATAATAATAAATATATCTTTCGGAAAATTCCGAAGATGGTCGATGTGTCAACAGCCGTGCATGACTGCATACCGTATAGCTACGTTTTCTGTTGATTCACGCTATTACAAGGATAACTGTGTGCACTATCTACGCTATAAAACAATCCCCCATATTTGGTAATACACAACACTACTTGTTTGATACGTCGTTATTCAAGCAAGCAATATATTCGCTGTATACTAAAAATATTTCCTTAAGTAGTTGAAGGCGAGGTATATGTTGCGTCGTGTGATAGACGGGTTGTATTTTTACAGGTAAGCAACTTTTGTGTATTTGTGTTCAGTTTGTTTGGGGTATTTTAAATTAATGAGTTTACTTATAAATTGTTAAGACATTGGGAGCTTTGTATTGTATGAAAAGCGACATTCATTAATGTTGTTTTACTTTACAAATCATTATCATCACTTAGGCATTCACTTACCACGAAAATAAGGATTCTCGTTTAATTTCTCGGCTTGCAGTGCAACTGTTGTCCAAATGACAAATAATTGTGTTACTTAAATCAGCTGTCTGTAAATGACCACTGTTTCTGATACTGTACAACTGTACATAATGTGGTTTTAAATGCATTTTCAGTACGCATGAGTACGCATGATCACTCAATTGCGAAATCTTTTGAATAAGAAGTCGATATTACAATGGTGTTAATTATACATTTAAAAACTATGAACAATTATATCGATGCCGACCTTTTTGAAGTGTGCATTCCCTGTGATAAATTTCATTGTTCTAAATGAAAAGTGACATATTTTGTGATACAGCGTTTCTTTTACTTTACATCCGTTTAATTAACCCTCCCACTGATATCAAACGAATGAATCACTCGTTTATTAAGTCTGCATATTATGTTTCATAGCTCAGGATTGATAACGGTTGCGTATTTTCTATTCCCCTTCTTTACTAGAGGATATGTCCGTCGTGCTTCCATCCTTTTGGCCGTCCATCATTTGCGCGTAACAAATTGGTGCCCATTTGCATATGAATAAATCAGCACGTGGACTTGCGCACTTACATATTAGTTTGGTTCGGATCAGAGACTTTTTAACATAACCGGAGTTAAATCCGGCTTTTAACCCATTTATGCCTAGCGTCAAGAAAAAAGGCCTTGGCAAACAGCGTAGACCCTGATGAGACGCCGCATCATGCGGCGTCTCATCAGGGTCTGCGCTGTTTGTTTAAAGGGATTTCTGTAAGAAATATTCTAAATTAAGAAATAAATATACTAGACATCCCTAATTTTGGAGATAAATCGATCCAATTTAGAAGAATGGAAGAGTCCACTACGCATAAATGGGTTAAGCAAAAAATTATATGGCAACATGTGTCGCATCTAGCTAAAACATATTGCTGCTATGGTGCTGAAACTTTATGTACATATTAACTAGCATGTGAACTTGCGTATCGTCTTATTGTGAATTGCAGATTTTCGAAACAACTGGTTTTATTTTCACCTTTATATAAAAAAACATAATAGGTTTAACTCGTTTTGCGCTTTACTCAGAGCGTATTGCTGCTAGAGTGTAGAAACTTTACCAAAACATTAAACAGCATATACATTTGCGAACTTTCATATTCTTGCTCGGATATTTTCTACATACCCAGAGTTATGACTCTTTTTAGCAAGGAAAAAATCTGTTTTCACATTTCTTGGTGCAACTCAAAAAGTACTGCTAATAGAGGGCTGATTATTTACAAACATAATAACAAGCATGTGAAATCATGCAACTTCATGTTTTAGTTTGGATACAACCGGAGTTATGGCTCCTATTTGTAAATGTTTTTACAGTTTTTAATTTGGGTAGCTTGTAACTCAAACTGTATTGCTGCTTGAGGGCTGAAACTTAGCAAACATATATACCAACATGTGAACTTGGGTAACTCCATGTTTTGGTTCAGTTTTTACTCTGAAAGTGGACTTTTCAGACAAAAAAACTGAAATCAAAATGTGGAGGTTTCTGTGACCTATGTTAATTTTTAACCAGGTTTTCCGAAGGAAAAAACTGGTTATTAGATTGGCGAATGCGGGCGGGCTGGCTTGCTGGCGGGCTGGCGGGCTGGCTGGCTGGCGGGCTGGCGGGCTGGCGGAATAAGCTTGTCCGGGCCATAACTATGTCGTTCATTGTCAGATTTTAAAATCATTTGGCACATTTGTTCACCATCATTGGACGGTGTGTCGCGCGAAATAATTACGTCGATATCTCCAAGGTCAAGGTCACACTTTGAGTTCAAAGGTCAAAAATGGCCATAAATTAGCTTGTCCGAGCCATAACTATGTCGTTCATCGTCAGATTTTAAAATCATTTGGCACATTTGTTCACCATCATTGGACGGTGTGTCGCGCGAAATAATTACGTCGATATCTCCAAGGTCAAGGTCACACTTTGAGTTCAAAGGTCAAAAATGGCCATAAATGAGCTTGTCCTGGCCATAACTATGTCATTCATTGTGAGATTTTAAAATCATTTGGCACATTTGTTCACCATCATGGGACGGTGTGTCCCACGAAAGAATCACGTCAATATCTCCAATGTCAAGGTCGCCACGACTAAAAATAGATTTAAAAAAAAAAAACTCACAAAGGGGGTTAATTTTTTTTGGTCATTTCAAAAGTTCAGTTTGAGTTTTCTCCCTTTATCAGATTTTTTTTTCACAATGAAAACCTGGTTTTGTGACAATTTTGTCCCTTGTTCTAGTTGTTTTCATATCGACATTTTTCAGTTTAAAATACAAGTACTCAACACAATGTATCGCTTTTGGGTAGCGACACGATCTAATTGAGAGTTTTAGTGCAACTTAATCGCGGTGGTGTCCGCACTATGTATGTAGTTTGTCTTGCTGTTTGGCGGTGGGGTTAGTTACCGGTATTTATGTCGACTCATTGTATGCGAAATGTTTATAGAGGTATTAGTATTCATATGATTGTATGTGTTAACTATACGTTAATCCTGTTATTGTTTTTATCTGACTACAAAATAGTTATCTGAAGTGATTTTCAATTGTGATAAATCAAAACATGGCGCGTGAGTCCTTGAAAACTTCACATATCTTTATCTACCAGATTTCCTGCCATTTATAATTCTATTATATGCTGGTGAACCTTTAAACATATTTATTCACACCAACCATAGTCTTCATAGATGCATAGTACCATAATTATATCGAAACAAAAAGTGAAACAAATATACTAAATAATATGTTTTTCATACATTATATGTTCTGCAAAATAGATTATGTAATAAATATATTACGATGGAAATAAACATGGAATAACAAAAAAGATTTTCTGATATTTAGTTACACTTTAGCGTAGCTTCAGTCAACCTGACAAAACGTTGAGGCCATGAACATCATCTATACCTGTACTTCAAATTCATGGATCGCGGGTTCGATTCCCATCCGTATTGATCACGTGTAATGAAAGTTATATTTATACGAACATGTATACTCTAGTTGTCATTTGATTTTATAAGTAACTTAAAAGACCACCGTGAATATTAGTAAAATATATTAAAATATACTGGACTGTTAAATAAGGCAAATAGCAAAATAAACAAAATACAAATCATGAACGTTTTCATCAGGCATGCGTTTTGCATTACCTTTTTGAACTCAGATTAAACTTTATCGACAGCGCATAGAAATGCACGCCACCTTTTGACCGAGTCAATCACTAGCATAATGACAGGTTTGAGCGATGACGAACATGATTATTAATTATTAATAATTAGTATGGTTGTCAAAAGTACATGTGAAGATTTATTTACGTGGGTTGGACATGTGTTCACGTGCGACAATACTTATGATGAATCTATATTAAACACTAGTAAGTTATATTCTGGCCGTTGGGATTTATTGCTGAAAAGAGTGTGTACATGTATACAATTATATGTTGATATTTTACTAATTGCTATTACAGTGGGGGAGAGGAACTTGTTATTGCATACACTAGTTAGGTCTATACAACAAAACACAGAGTGCAGTGCAGGTGTTGTATCAGTAAGTTGCAAACAACAAAGAACCGGGATTTAAATACTTTAATTGAATGCACATGTATCGCTACTGGGTTTGCAGAAAACACCGATGTATTTAGTTTGAAATGAATGGCAGAACTTTCGAATCGTACTTTTTGATACACGACGGATAAAAGAAAATTGAACTATTTTAATTGTGGATAAGTATGATGCCAATGGTAATTAAGGCGACGGTTTTTATTGCGTTAAAAGCGGTTTTCTTTTTTCGACTTAGCAAAATAAACTGAAAGCACTAACGTAAGAGCGTAAGCACAGGTATAGATCTTTCCATATCGTTTTCAAGTTGCAGTTACGCAGCGAATACCATATCTTAAATTCATAATTAATGCGTTGTGGTATTTATGGCAAATGCGCATTTGTTATCAGATTAGGGTTTTTTTATATTTCTAACTTAAAGACAATCGTCTTCATAAATTATGTATGCTTCGAATGTGTTGAAATGTGAAAAGTGTGTATCATGCCTCCAGTTTCGTTTGTAGTTTTTCGTAGATGAGGACAAATGCCATTTTTGTTTTAAGTGAGTGAACATATTTATGTGCTGAAAATTAGAAAGTAACATTATCACTCTTAAATGATGTCGCGTGTAAAAACGTTACTGGAAGTATGAAAACGGGCCTAATGGCTGCTTTACTGCCTTAACTTTAATTAACACATGCAATCTTATTGCCGAAACCAAAATCATGTTATTATAACATCAACGTGACATATGTCGATGTTAAAAAGTAATTGTTTCTAACATGCATGGCTATTGATAAAATCTACAGCATCGGATCATTTCGCTGAATTGCCGTGGCAACATAATTGCACACACTGGCAATATCGTTGTTTCAATTAAAAAATAATACCGAAGCAATAATAACATCACTGCAGCTAAAATGATGTAATATTTCAAACTCAAAAACATAGCGTCACCATGTCTTGTATAGACACAACTCTGTCTTCAAATACAACATCCTCTTTAAAGTGGGTTAATGACTTTCTCGTCTCTAAAATACACCAATGGAATAAAAATGACACCTTTCTTGCTTAATATGCCTTTACACGCTCAATTGTACTGTAATGACAATATTGATTGCTCGTATAGTTTCAGGTTTCTTCACTTCCGGTTTTAAGATGCAGAAAGCCAAGAAATACGATTGGAAGGATTCCAACATGGCGCTGTTCGGCTCGGACACCGAGAAGTCAGTCAAGAGTAAGCGTTAGACTTGACTGATTCAGTCTTTTCTGTAAAATTTCAAATTCTTCGTGATCACATGAGCATCATTCTGGGAATATTGTGTTTTATGCTTGTGCGTAAAGTGTCGTCCCAGATTAGTCTGCGCAGTCTGAACAGGCTATTCAGTTTCATCACTTTCCGCTTTTATGGACTTGTTCGTTTAGAGTGAACCGGAAATCCTATTTAATGCCTATATGGTCGATATTTATGGTTTCGGTAGATTAGCTTCATGTATTATAATTCACGGTTGATCATACAAGCTAGTTATTTCAGTATACATATTTTATTGTATTGGTACGGTTATATTTTAACAAAACCTATTATCGGACCGACAATTCAAATATCGGGTTTGTCAGTTTCCTAGGATCCGAGTGTCTGAGTGGGAGATGAGCGTGCCGGCATACGTGCAGGTGACATACAATTATGTCTTTACACACGCAACAAAAGCTACAACAAACAAAACAGCGAACAGAATACAACAAATAAAACGCAAAAATATATACGTAGCTATAGCTGTGTGTTTTAAGGGTTCCTTGTTATATCGGTGGCGAGTACTTCGTGAACGGGGTGGGGGGGGGGGGGGGTCATAAAATAATAGAGAAATTATAGAAGTGACATACTACTGGAGCAGTGGCATATACACATTTAGCTTGTCGAAAAACGCTTTAACATACACATACAATACATTAACACAAGCGAATGTCGCATGGGTATCACGTATAATATATTAGTGTTGTGTAGTCCGAGAGACTTATTCACAAATTGGCAAAAATTAACGATTTTACATTCTACATTACCCAGTAAATCATTGGCGCAGGTTCGAAAAGTGGCAAATGTTTTTAAAACATAAAATGTGTTGTGTGTGTTGTTGTTTTTTTTTCATTGATATTATAATTATTTCAAATTTTCCAAATATTGTATTTGGGTGAGTAAATACTAAATACAGGTACATGTCTTCAAGTGACTGAACATATTCTTGAAAACGTATGCCATAATTATACCGTCTGTTTTATGAGCAAACATGTATATTCACTTTCAATAAGGACAATTTAAGTGTGATTATATTTATTTGTAAGGATAATATACAACATTAGAATAAAATGAAAATAAAAACCTGGCACATACAACACCCCTCATCCGGAAAATTACTTTTACTAAGGATGGATCAAGTGCATGGCCACTTGGGCGCTGTACGTACATTTCACTCTGTGGCGTCAAAGCGGTAGATCATTCGTCAGATAAAAAATATTAAAATAACTTTATATCCTGGCTTTCTGTTGTTTTTGTTTTTTTCGCTGTGGAGCGTAAGGCAAAAGACGGGCAGCTCCTTATTTACAATAACAGTGGCGTAGATTATCTACGTCTTTGACAATTAATATCAACATTTGATTAAATCATGTGTAAAAATTATACTGTTCACATGACTTTATTCTTACCTTTTACTTTTCTGAATTTTATTAAGTATTTTTATAGCACTGTGTTCTTACAATGTCTGTGTACAACTTTGAAAATCTTCGTTTTGAACCCAAATTACATTATACAGTAAAGATCTGTATGCGTAGTTTTGTTTGAATTTACCGGTAAAAAAGAGGAACTGTTGCTATATATGTGGGGCGAATAAATATAAAACACGGGGCGAGTCGTTAAAGGGGCGAGTCGTTACATTACCCTGTTGCTTCCCCTTGATGCAAATAAGCCATAAATCGCGCGCAGACTTCACAAAAACAACACAAGAAAACACAATCTAGTGGATATCAATCAGATTTGGTAATTATTGTCTATTTTTATATATCCTCTTTACAATAAAAAAATAAGAATCGTATTCCTTTTAAAACAATGGGAATCATAAATATCAAAAGAGCAATGCTTGGTCCATTTATCGGATTTAGGGGATAGATTTATCTTTCAACTAATACCGGTCTTGCAAAAACTGATGTATAAAAAGACACGAAAAGTGCTTTGAAAGTTGGTAATTTCATATTGGGACCCTATGGCAAATCGAATAAGTGTAATCCACCCTTTAAGCTAAGTGCATGGCCTCTGGTCCTTAGATAGCTTAAGAAACTTCAGCGTACAGTTTATTTAGTATTGACAGACCTGTAAAAACCTATAAAGTCGCGCCAGTCAAATATAATAAAAAGCGACATTTAAATTTATGGTAGCCAGAACCAGGGACCTATAAAAACAAGTTTGTATAGGTCCCTGCCAGAACTAGACCTTAGATTTTCTGGAAAAAACTCCTGTAACTTCATAACCATAAGTACTTGAAGGACAAAGTTGGGTAGTCTGTGGTCAAAGCCCTGTTACAATATGCCATAATTATTTCAGAGGAGTCTGCCCAAACAGAACCAGCGTGGAAGGGCAGCGGTCAGAAGCCTGGGCTCCAGATATGGAGGATTGTTGTAAGAAGTTTTCTTTAGCTAAACATTTATACAGAAAAGAAGACATAATTTAATTATTCTTTAATTGACACTTAGCTCTTGGCTCTTGTAATCAGTGTTGTTGTTTCTTTCAACCATTTTGGTTATGGGGCCAGAGCCCTTTGGATTGGGTTTTAAAGCATTGTTTTTTCGTAAAGTAACATAAATACACAAAATCAAAGAATACTTAGCAAAATTTTTCGTAAAATAAAGTTTACCCATAAAAAATCAACGTTCCTTATAGCAATAGCCAAAATGTGCACTAGATATTGGTATGGTAACAACGAGTCTGAAGCCACTCTCTTGTTCACTCATAAATGTTTGAATATTGTAGCCGAAAATTCACATGGAATATATTAAAAATATAAAAACAAGTATTTTGTATCGCGTTCAATCTATGTTACCAGACCACATCTCGCATTGAAATTTTGGCTATTGCTATGAGTTACATTGTTTTTTTATGTGTCAATTTTATTTTTCGAAATACTGTACGAAATATTTGTTGATTTTGAGTTTTTATGGGCTTATAAAATTGGAAATTTGGGGTTGTTGCTGCTAACAAATACAAAAAATTGAAAACAAAAGTGGTTTTGTATATTTGCTGAGATATTAATCATAGAACTGGATAGGAAGATCAAGTGGTGTTTGCAATTTATTTTTTTTAAAAACTTAAATTGGGAATTTTATGCGGTCATTTTGGAAAAAATGAACTAATTGAGATTGTTAATAGGGCTTAATTTCTGCCTCAAATTTTACCAAAACAAGCAAATTTGTTGAATTCATATCCCCCGCCAATATGCTTCTGGACACAAAAGTGTTATATTTGACACTCAAAAAAGCATTTTTAACCAGGTTTTTAACCAGGTTTTCCAAAGGAAAAAACTGGTTATTAGATTGGCGAATGCGGGCGGGCTGGCGGGCTGGCTGGCTGGCTGGCGGGCTGGCTGGCGGGCTGGTGGGCGGGCGGAACAAGCTTGTCCGGGCCATAACTATGTCGTTCATTGTCAGATTTTAAAATCATTTGGCACATTTGTTCACCATCATTGGACGGTGTGTCGCGCGAAATGATTACGTCGATATCTCCAAGGTCAAGGTCACACTTTGAGTTCAAAGGTCAAAAATGGCCATAAAAGAGCTTGTCCTGGCCATAACTATGTCATTCATTGTGAGATTTTAAAATCATTTGGCACATTTGTTCACCATCATGGGACGGTGTGTCACACGAAAGAATCACGTCAATATCTCCAATGTCAAGGTCGCCACGACTAAAAATAGATTAAAAAAAAAAAAAAAACTTACAAAGGGGGTTAATTTTGTTTGTTCATTTCAAAAGTTCAGTTTGAGTTTTCTCCCTTTATCAGATTTTTTTTTCACAATGAAAACCTGGTTTTGTGACAATTTTGTCCCTTGTTTCAAGATACAAAGGGCAATAACTCCTTTATTATCCAATGGTGTACAATGCCATTTGGTGTGCATCATCCTCTTATTCATATATATACTCATACCAAGTTTAAACGAAATCCACCAAAGCACTTCCAAGATGTGGCTCCGGACACAAAAAAGCATTTTTTCAAGATACAAAGGGCCATAATTCTGTTATTAACAGATGGTGTACAATGCCATTAGGCGTGCATCATCCTCTTATCCATATATATACTCATACCAAGTTTCATTGAAATCCGCCAAACCACTTCCAAGATATGGGTCCGGACACAAAAGTGTCGGACGGACGGACAAGGCCAAATCAATATCCCTCCGCCTATGGCGGGGGATAACAAAACAACACTGGTACTTCTGTGTTCTGGCAGTCAGGAGTGGAAAGAGTGCTGCAGACCTAGGCCAGTAAATTGCTGTTATTGAAATATCAAATTTGATGGTTGAGCTAATGTCAAGGAAAGCCATGTATACAATGGTCAAACCAAATTCGGTGTTGGAAACAACAGTGGAAAAAAGAAGCTATAAACTATTTAAAAACACATGTACACACTTATTCTGTTTTTAAATAGTTCCCTTAAGGAGCTGCTTACCTTGTCTTGTTGTAGAAATTCCACGTGACGGATTGGCCAAAAGAGGAATATGGCAATTTCTACGATGGTGACTCTTACATCATCCTCAATGTAAGAATATTTATTTAATTTAAACCTATTGATTTTCACTTTTTATGCCCCCTTCTTCAAAGAAGAGGGGGTATTTTTTTTTTGGCCTGTTTGTCATTCTGTCCCAAAACTTTAACCTTGGTTAAAGTTTGATAACTTTTGCAATATTGAAGATAGCTATTTCATATTTGGCATGTGTATCTCATGGAGCTGCTTATTTTGAGTGCTGAAAAGTCAAGGTCAAAGTCCTCATTCAAGGTCAAAGGTCAAATATCATTGTATTTTTCTTTCCTAAAACTTCACCCTTCGTTAAAGTTTGGTCATAACTTTTTGAATATTGAAGATAGCAACTTGATATTTGGCATGCATGTGTATCTCATGAAGCTTCACATTTTGAGTGGTGAAAGGTCAAGGTCATCCTTCAAGGTCAAAAGTAAAAAAATATAATCCAAGGGAAGTAATAAGCTTAAAAAGGGAGATAATTTCCCAACCTGCCAAATGATATATTGAAATTTTATTTCAAAGCGGCGCAATAGGGGGCATTGTGTTTGTGACAAACACATCTCTTGTTGAAGTTGATTTGGTATAAAAACCCTGGTATTGCTCAAGCACTGTCACTAAATGACATGGTAGTTAATCAGTCACTAAATGGCATGGTAGTTAATCAGTCAGTAAATGGCATTGAAGATAATTAGTCAGTAAATGGCATTGAAGATAATTAGTCAGTAAATGGTATTGAAGATAATTAGTCAGTAAAAGGCATGTTAGTTAATCAGTCAGTAAATGGCATGGTAGTTAATCAGTCACTAAATGACATGGTAGTTAATCAGTCACTAAATGACATGGTAGTTAATCAGTCACTAAATGACATGGTAGTTAACCAGTCAGTAAATGGCATGGTAGTTAACCAGTCAGTAAATGGCATGGTAGTTAACCAGTCACTAAATGGCATGGTAGTTAATCAGTCAGTAAATGGCATTGAAAATAATTAGTCAGTAAATGGCATGTTAGTTTATCAGTCAGTTAATGGCATGGTAGTTCATTAGCTAACCCAGGAAGTTTGAGTTCATTGACTTACCTCTGTGTTTTGACTGAAAACAGGGAATAATCCAGCTAAACAAACAAATGAATCTTTTTAGATGGACAATTTCTTACCATGTTTCATTGTGATCAGCACTTAACTCAGTTTGCTTAAAGTAACAAGGATATAGACTTTAAAGTCCAGACATTTTGCACGAAAACAACAAATAGTTAGATAAAAATACAAAGCATGTTATCAATGACGTTATCAAGCTTTAATAATTGTATATTCTTGTGTCATGCAATTTCTGTTATTGTGTTTGACCATCCTTTGTGTGCCTTTTTGTTTCAGACATACAAGGATGCTGAGAGTGACGAGCTACACTATGACGTCCACTTCTGGATCGGTAAATACAGCACCCAGGTAAAAATTGCACATTTATACATTTAATAATTGCTAGCTTAAAGACTGAATTGCATAAATTATATTTTTGAATTGTGTCCATAATTCATTATTGGTTTGATTCATACAGGTGTTTGACATGAAAAATAACAACATAACAGTTAGTCAGCTGAATGTTGTTTTTGTTATGAAACATGAAACCAGGTCAAAGACTAATGCATTCATCATGACGGTACTTTATTAACGTGTATACAAATTATTTAATACATTATTTATATATATATACACTTGGGGACTTTTCTAACGCATCACTTTTCAAACTTGAGTATCTCAGTTATGAGTAAAGATATTGATTTAAAATTTTACATTTACGATCATTCAAATACATTCAATGCAAGCTCACAATAAAATCATTCATCCGTGACGATTGGACGCTTTAGTGGGTGGGGTAGGTGTGGTTCGATATGTTTGCACATGGAAATGGTGAAACGCGATATAAGTCTAGTTTTATTTCAATTTAGTTATTTTAGGTGGGTTCTTACACAAGGAAAACATAAAATTAATTTACAAAACAATATAGCTTGTATGAATATTCAGCAGCCGATCGCACACTTCGCATTTTGCAGGCTACCTTCCCCACTTGCTAAACCGTCCGATCATCACCGATGAATGATTTTATTGTTAGCTTGCACATAATGTAGTCAAATGATCACATGTGCAAATTTTAAATAAAAATATTTACTTATTACTGAGATATGTAAGTTTTAAAAGTGTTGCGTTTGAAAAGTCACCAAGTGTAGTAAAACGTTATATACATGTTATTCAAATTTAATTTCAATTTCATCATTCTAGTTGAGTTTTTACACAATAAAAACATAAAATTAATTAAAGAAAAACAATATGGCTCGTATGAATATTCAGGAGCGCAACGGCTCAATCGGTATGTTGCAAGCTGGTCAGTTATTAAGATGTGTAAATTTATGCGTTTTACTTTTCACATTTGTTATTATTTTACGTTGTACGAGTTTGCGAATTTGACTTTTGAAGTGACGTTTTTAATTTGTTAAGTTTGATATTTTGTTGTTTTTCAATTTCAATTAAATTTTCAGGAATTTTCAGATTTGTGTTGAATTATTCTTGGTCCAAATTTCAACACAATCCGTTCAAAAATAAGGGAGCTATATTGATATGACTAAGTGATGCGTTAGAAAAGTCTCCAAGTGTACTTAAGAATTTTCCAAAATCTATTACGCAAGTTCAAGATGGTTTTATGCTTTTCTGGACAAAAACTTTTTTTATGGATAATTTAATTAAGTTAAATTAAAGATGAATCAGTAACATAAGGTAAATGTGAGAAAAATATTGTGTTTGAACTTAATACAGTGACTGTTTTCAAACATTGTGGTCTATATAATACACATTCAGAGATCTTTGTATACAATTCCCAATTTTGCTATTCAGAAGCAGATTGGCTTGAAAAGAAAATTATGTGCAGCAAAAATTATATCGGCCGTGCTCTGTGAAAAGAGGGTTTAATGCATTTATGTTTAGTCAGGGACGACACTTTCTGCTTTTATGATATTTTTCTTTTAAAGATAATATTTCCTGTGAAAAAATCCAGTTAAGACGGAAAGTGTTGCCCATGATTAACCTGTGCTGACTTCACAGGCTAATCTGGGAGGACACTTAACGCACAGAGCGTGGCTCATATGTATTGTCTGGCTTTAAAAGAGTTGACAAAAAATGGTGATGTAGTTGAGGCTACCTTTGAGAGGCTCATTTAAGCTGTCATGATTAAGTGCTTGTGCATGTGTGAATTATTGGTCCTTTCTGTCCATACTATAACTTTGTCAGTCATCATGCAGATTTAAAAGAATTTGCCAGAAATGTAAACTTTGAGGTGACAGCTTTTACTGTGTGATAAGCATCTCCCTACCTAAAAGGTCAAGGTCGTACTCAAAAGGTCAATAATCAAACATGCACATGGTGCAGCTTGTTATTATGAACATTTTTGACAATAGGGTATAATTACAGAATAAAATATGGATTTAAAATATTTGGGATAGTTCTCAAACTTAGCTTTCAAGCATACATATTAATTTTACATGCAGTTGGATTCATATATTACAGATTAATAATGACCTTGAGCCTGTTTTGGTTTAGAATGATTGTATGTGGTTTGAAATATCTGTGCTATAAAACATTTTACTTACTTAATGTACATTGCATAAAGCTTGCAGTTGTTTACATGAAAATAATGTTTGTGTAAAAATAATGTTTTCTATGCTTTTCGTGTTTGTTTGTTGAATGAGATTGCTACTACATATCAGAATAGTGACTAAAGCAGTCACTTTAACCACTGCTGTAGCCAGGTTGGACATACAGTTTAAAGATTTCATATTGATGAGGTATAACAATGGGATTAGTATACAACTGAATGCTGATTGTGCTCCCTAGGATGAGTATGGCACAGCTGCCTACAAGACAGTGGAGCTGGACACATTCCATAATGACAAGCCAATCCAGCACAGAGAGGTGCAGGGGCATGAGTCTGTGCTCTTCAAGGGATACTTCAAACAGATCAAGTAAGTCCAATGGTAGCAGTCAGTGCTTTTGAAGGGATACTTCAGACAGATCATGTAAGTCAAGAGAGGAATGAGTCCGCTTTTACTAAGTGATATTTCAAACATTTCAATTAAGTCAAGAGAGCAATGAGTCCATTCTTGTCGAGGTATACATGTACATGTATTTTCAAACAGATCAAGTTTGTAAAGAGAGGAACAGATCAAGTAATTAGTCAAGAGAGGAATGAGTCCGCTCTTATCTAGATATATTTCAAAGTCGAACAGATCAAGTAAGTCAAGAGAGGAACAGATCAAGTAAGTCAAGAGAGGAATGAGTCTGCTCTTATTGAGGTATTTTTCAAACAGATCAAGTAAGTCAAGGGAGGAACAGATCGAGAAAGTCAATAGAGGAATGAGTCCCCTCTAATCAAGGTATACTTGAAACAGATCAAGTAAGTCTAGAGAGAAATATTGTCCGCTCCTATGGAACTTAAATTGTAGCATTCCTGTAGCTCAAGCGAATTCAGAAACATAATGTTATTCACCAAAAACCTAATAAACTATTGCACTGATTTGAGCAAAACGAAGGCTCTTCATTTGCTAATAAAAATCTATGTTTACAAGGACTACAGATCTTTATAACTACTATAGGTTTGCAATTAAAACTGCCCACTTGTTTTCAATGTATTTATGCAAGGTCACTGACAAAGGCCCATACTCTTCTCTTTTGCAGATTTTTTACTTTGAAAATGCAGTTTTTGTTTTGCATTTATGTATATACTTTAACAAATACAGGCTAGTAATATAAAGTTCAATTATATCCTCAAATCCATTAATTTAGTTCACTGACAGAAAATATAAAATACACTATATGATATCTGTCTTCAATAACAATTGTTCTGTAAATTGTGATTGACAGTTACATGAAGGGTGGAGCTGACAGTGGTTTCCGGAGGGTTGAGCCAGAGCAGTACAAGCCCCGCCTCCTGCACTTTAAGAAGGAGGGACCGCGTGTCACAATGACTGAGGTATATGGAAAACATTAAACTATTTTTAATGTGTGAATGGTCTATAAAAAAACATAGCACAGATGTAAGGAATAGTAATTGATGTACAGATCATATGAAGTAAGATTGATGGGGACAAATCAAGATGCAGATTTATCTACTGTTTACTGTCAAAGACTACAAACTATTGATAGCAAATTTTCTGGACATGAACAAGTTACGTGTTGAAAAAACACATCTTTTGATGTGTTTTTTTGTGCTTAGAAATATAAAGCATTCTATCGTGACTATGACTTGTCTTCTATAGACAAACAAGGAAATAAGTCTAGAATATTCTGCAACAAAATTTAATCATGGTTTATGTTGTGAAAGTAGTTCCAGAACTTAAAGTGCACGAGCATAAATCCAAAAGACAAATTCATTATTTAGAAATTATGTAGGCCATATTTGCTACAGGTGCTCATCACATGATTTAATATTTTCTAATACCACATGATGTAAATATTCTAATGGTATATGATGTGCATTTTGGTTTATGTTACTAGTATGTGATTAACATTTTCTTATACCCTGTGACATACATTTTCTTATCCATTTTATGTACATTTTCTAATGCCATGTGACTCCAGGTTGCCCGTAAACAGAGCAAACTCCAGGATGGCGACGTGTTTGTTCTAGACCTGGGTCTCACCATATACCAGTGGAACGGTGCAGCAGCTCAAGGCATCGAGAAATTCGAGGTTCTTGTGATTTCGTTCTTACTTCTTATCAATATAAATCAGGGCGCATATTCATCAACCCATTCTTAGACTATAGAATAAAGAATAGACATTGAATCAAGAAAAATATGTCCTACTTTGTAATATTTACAGGTAACAACTGGTGATCATGTCATTAATCAAAATGTTCTGCATTAAGAATGATATTGGTGGTTAATGCCAATTTTTACTCAAAATAAAAGAATGTTTTGAGTACATCAACTGAAACTAAAAGAATAGTGTTTATTGTTAGATTTAGATTAATGAATTGTTCTGTAGAATGTTATGTATACCTGCGAATGGTATTGTTAACTGAGGGATGAAGTTATAAAACAGCTATCAGCCTCCCATACTTTTCAAAAAGGCGAAATGCACTGCTATATTAATTTAGTCACGTTAACAAGATGGTTAGTACTTGGTGGAAAGTTTTACCTTTCCTTGGTTTAAATCAATTATAAATATAAAATATTAATAGAAAGCATTACACAAATTCATTACTTAATATTGATCAAACAAACTTGGTCAGAATGTTATTTTTGTCAAACCTAGCTTGACCAAGTCACATTTGTCCAAACACTAGGTCACCAGATCAAGTTTAGAAAATTGTTTCCCCTCGAACTCAGGCTAGCACTTAAGGGCAATCATGGCACATTAGCTATAACTTGCTTTGTATATTGTAGAATATGAAAAACTTCTGTTTGATATAGAACTATGATGAGCTTAAAAACAGGCAGTTAATCAGGAGTGTTTTTGCTTATGCATCTTTTGTCAGCACCGGCTTGCCCGATGCCTGCAAACAAGTAGAATGAATTTTCGGGCTATTTAAACAAGTCAAAAGCTTGTGCAATTGGTCAAGCGTTATAATGAACAATTCAAATTAATTAGGTAACTAATAAAGCTCATTATCCATCTGTAATCAGTTTTGCTGCGACTGCCTGTTCAATAATTTGTGAAATCAATGGATACATAGGCATAATGTGCTAATAGACTTTGGATAGGCAACTCATCTTATCATTTTCTCAATAATTGGTATCCAATCAAAGGTTAACACAAAAACCCTGTTCAGGACAATAGAAATTTATAAAAGGACATGATGTGCTAATTGGCCTTGGAAAGGACAGTATTAAAATGTGTCGACAATTAACTTTATTTAAGAAAAGGCATACACATTTCATTTTATAATACTGAAATACTTTTCTCAAAATCTTTTTAATATGTCTGTAGATGGACTGGTAATGTTTTGTCATGTTATTATTTTGTATTTCACAGGATGGCAATATTATTATTTTGTATTTCACAGGTGGGCAATGTTCTTATTTTGTATTCATCAGGCGGACAATATTCTTATTTTGTATTCCACGGGTGGGCAATGTCCTTATTTTGTATTCCACAGGTGGCCCATGTTCTTATTTTGTATTCCGCAGGCGGGCAATGTTATAATATAATTTTGTATTCCACAGGCAGGCAATGTTCTCATTTTGTATTCCACAGGCGGGCAATGGTCTTATTTTGTATTCCGCATGTGGGTAATGTTCTTATTTTGTATTCCACAGGCGGGCAATGTTCTCATTTTGTATTCCACAGGCGGGCAATGTTCTTATTTTGAATTCCGCATGTGGGTAATGTTCTTATTTTGTATTCAGCAGGCGGGCAATGTTATAATATAATTTTGTATTCCACAGGCAGGCAATGTTCTCATTTTGTATTCCACAGGCGGGCAATGCTCTTATTTTGTATTCCACAGGAGGGCAATGTTCTTATTTTGTATTCCACAGGCAGGCAATGTTCTTATTTTGTATTCCACAGGAGGGCAATGTTCTTATTTTGTATTCCACAGGAGGGCAATGTTCTCATTTTGTATTCCACAGGCGGGCTATGTTCTTATTTTGTATTCCACAGGCGGGCAATGTTCTTATTTTGTATTCCACAGGCAGGCAATGTTCTTATTTTGTATTCCACAGGCAGGCAATGTTCTCATTTTGTATTCCACAGTCAGGCAATGTTCTTATTTTGTATTCCGCATGTGGGTAATGTTCTTATTTTGTATTCCACAGGCAGGCAATGTTCTTATTTTGTATTCCACAGGCGGGCAATGTTCTTATTTTGTATTCCACATGTGGGTAATGTTCTTATTTTGTATTCCACAGGCAGGCAATGTTCTTATTTTGTATTCCACAGGCGGGCAATGTTCTTATTTTGTATTCCACAGGCGGGTAATGTTCTTATTTTGTATTCCACAGGCAGGCAATGTTCTTATTTTGTATTCCACAGGCGGGCAATGTTCTTATTTTGTATTCCACAGGCGGGCAATGTTCTTATTTTGTATTCCGCATGTGGGTAATGTTCTTATTTTGTATTCCACAGGCAGGCAATGTTCTTATTTTGTATTCCACAGGCGGGCAATGTTCTTATTTTGTATTCCACAGGCGGGTAATGTTCTTATTTTGTATTCCACAGGCAGGCAATGTTTTTATTTTGTATTCCACAGGCGGGCAATGTTCTTATTTTGTATTCCACAGGCGGGCAATGTTCTTATTTTGTATTCCACATGTGGGTAATGTTCTTATTTTGTATTCCACAGGCAGGCAATGTTCTTATTTTGTATTCCGCATGTGGGTAATGTTCTTATTTTGTATTCCACAGGCGGGCAATGTTCTTATTTTGTATTCCACAGGCAGGCAATGTTCTTATTTTGTATTTCGCATGTGGGTAATGTTCTTATTTTGTATTCCACAGGCAGGCAATGTTCTTATTTTGTATTCCGCATGTGGGTAATGTTCTTATTTTGTATTCCACAGGCGGGCAAAGCTGTGTCCAAGATAAAGAGCGACAGGGGCAGAAACATTGAAACAATCGTTCTGGAGCAAGCTGCAATGTCAGCAACTGTAGGTTTATCAATAAGTTCACAAAAATGGTAATTAATATTAATAAGTGATAGTTTTACAAACATGGCTGTAATAGGAAGGTCACTACATGTACAACATGTACAAAATATAACTATTTAACTCAAAATAATGAATCACAGTGTTAAGATTTGGGCACTAAGGAAAGCACTATTCTAATGCACATTTCGTTTTAATTTCTTAAACTGGTTACATTCAATGAGCAGTGAAAGACAACTTCCATATAGGATTTTTTTTTAAATGCAGAGGCCAAAAACAACTTATTTTTTCACAGCTTACATGTGTGGTTTTTTTCGATCAAGCAGCCCAATGTAACTGGGCTGGTGTTCTCATAACAGAGAATCACATTTGTAAAGCGCAAGTTAAATTTCAATTACCAACACAATTTGATTTACTCATATAGCAGTTTATGATGATTTTTCCAAATCATTAATGTTAGTATCATTTCCTTCAATTGTTTTCAAAATGTCTGACATCATATTGTAGAATTTTGTGGGGGGGGGGAGGGGGGGGGGGGTTCCACTAAATTTTAACAATTGTGCTGAAAATATTACTAGAAAACATGTGTCCCCATTAGATTCAGTGGGCAGCAAAACCCCTGGATGAAGATTAAACTTAGTTGTGTTTTTTTCTAAATGTTTAAAGCACAAGTTCTACAACTTCCTTGACGATGATGACGATGATGATGATGATGACAACGTCCCCATCGAAGGAGAGCCTACGCTTTTCCGAGTGTCAGACGACGATGGCTCCCTGGACATGGAGCAGGTGAAGTCAGGGGTCATCATCCAGAAAGATCTGAAAACTGAGGTATTGGCCAATCAGCATTGCTGCAATTTGAGTTAATATTTATTTTAACTCTCCGCAAAACAAAGTTGTGGGGTAAAACAGGGATCATAGAATCGTTGCTATCCAAATTCTAATATAGATGAAGTTGGGTTTGCATGGGTCTAAAACGAGTTTCCCTGATGATTGTATCTGTCCTACTCGATGTCGGTTCTTCAGTCCTACACACTTTTTATTTGGGGGCGTGATCGTAAACCCTAATGATCATAATATGAAGTAACTTTATATGCAACATCCATGTAGGGCAGACATAATATTGTCAGGTCATTTTGTTTGGTTCAATGGTTATTTATGGAGTTATTGCCCTTTGAAAAAGTAAAATTTGATTTTCTAATGGATATTTTCTTCTTCTCACGCCTTCAATTAACTCAAATATTGACGAAGTGCATGATTGGAGATCATCAAGCAGTTTTATTCATATTCTTTTTTCACTGATATTTTTGTGTTTAGTTTATGCCCTTTGTCAGTTGTTATTACTGTTTTCACTGTCATTGAATGATCAATCCGGATTTATTTCCAATTTTAACCTTTTAATGCCTGATAATTTAGGAATGTTGAACATAAGCAATTTGTACATGTACATGCAAATCCTTCCTCAGATTCTTAAAAAAGTCCAGCATATTCATAATATATCGAGACTAACAAAGTTCACTTTTCTTTCCCACAGGATGTGTTCATCATTGACACAAAGTCGGAGGTGTTTGTCTGGATTGGCAAAGGCGCCTCAGTGGACGAGAGAAGAAATGGCTTCAGCTACGCACATGTGAGTTCCCAGACTATAGAGACATTAACAGCTCCATTAGAGCGTATTCTGGGAGAACTGGGCTTAACTTATATGCAAGTCCGCACAGACTAATCAGGGATGACATTTTCAGGTTTTATGAAATTTTTAATTTAAAAAAAGTCTCATTTGAAAGAAAATCCAGTGAAGGCAGAAATGTTTTCCCTGATTAGTCTGTGCAGATTGCACAGGCTTATCTTGGATGACATGCACATGCACTAAGCCCAATTTTCCCAGAACTCATTGTTTTTACCTCTCCTTGTACAAAGGTAATGCTGGTAATGAGCATCATCTTTTCATCCCCTGCCAATAGGCGGGGGAATATTGTTTTGGCATTTTCCGTACGTCCGTCTTTCTGTCTGTCCGGCACTTTTGTGTTATGAGCCATATCTTGTAAGTGCTTTGGAGGATTAAGGCGGAGGGATATTGTTTTGGCGTTGTCTGTCTTTCCGTCCGGCATGTTTGTGCCCGGAGCCATATCTTGGCAGTGCTATTGCGGATTTCATTGAAACTTGGTATGAATATGGATAAGAGGATGATGCACGCCAAACTGCATTGTACACCATCAGTAAATAACGGAGTTATGGCCCATTGTATCTTGAAACAAGAGTTCCGCGGTCGGAGATGACCGCATTGAAGCCGGATTTTTGATTTAAATGACAGGAAAGTACCTTTCGTGTTTTTGTCAATGCAATACTTAAATTACTGAAATATTGTTCAAAGGTCAAAATGAAATGTAAGTACCAGTGGTCATCTAAGTGTGCTTGCAAACCTTCATGTCAAGTTTGAAGACTCTATGTCCAAGCATACCAAAGTTATAACAATTTTAACATTTTAACATTTAAGGTCACAGTGACCTTGACCTTCAAATGAATGACATTGAAATGACCGGTGGTCATCTTCTAGTACTGGCCAATCTTTATTTCAAGTTTGAAGACTCTAGGTACAAGCATACCAAAGTTATAACATGAAATAAGAACTTTAACATTTTTACATTCAAGGTCACAGTGACCTTGACCTTCAAATGAATGACCTTGAAATGTCCAGTGGTTACTTACTAGTTCTGGCCAACCTTCATGTCAAGTTTCAAGACTCTAGGTCCAAGCATACCAAAGTTATAACAACTTTAACATTTTTACATTCAAGGTCACAGTGACCTTGACCTTCAAATGAATGACCTTGAAATGTCCAGTGGTTACTTACTAGTTCTGGCCAACCTTCATGTCAAGTTTCAAGACTCTAGGTCCAAGCATACCAAAGTTATAACAACTTTAACATTTTTATATTGAAGGTCACAGTGACCTTCACCTTCAAATGAATGACCTTGAAATGACCAGTGGTCATCTGTTAATCCTGGCCAACCTTCATGTCAAGTTTGAAGACTCTAGGTCCAAGCATACCAAAGTTATACCATGAAATAAGAACTTTAACATTTTTACATTTAAGGTCACAGTGACCTTGACCTTCAAATGAATGACCTTGAAATGACCAGTGGTTACTAACTAGTTATGGCCAACCTTCATGTCAAGTTTCAAGACTCTAGGTCCAAGCATACCAAAGTTATAACAACTTTAACATTTTTTATATTGAAGGTCACAGTGACCTTGACCTTCAAATGAATGACCTTGAAATGACCAGTGGTCATCTGTTAATCCTGGCCAACCTTCATGTCAAGTTTGAAGACTCTAGGTCCAAGCATACCAAAGTTATACCATGAAATAAGAACTTTAACATTTTCGAGCACGCCGCCACCCCGCCCGCCCGCCCGACAACATCAATCTATAAGCCGAGATTTTTTCGAAAAAAATCCGGCTAAAAATGCTTTTTAATATAAATTCCAGCTTTATCTAAATTAACACATGAGCCAGAGCCATGAAACTTGCCATAGTTGTTCTCAATCATCTAGGGGTGCTTCACATTAAACACCCATAATTCAAGCCGAAGGGGCTAAGGTCAAGGTCACACATTGAGGTCAAAGGTCACAAATTTGATGAATTATTAAAGTTTAGTGTATATTAAGATTCAATGTTTTCTTGGAAGGCAAGACTTTTTAATTCACCTAAATAAATATTGAATGCTCTAGAACCCTCCTCTGTCTTAGTTTTGAGTTATTGCCCTTTGTTATTTTTTGTATGTTGTCACTTTTGGGAGTAATAACTCAGTATGTAAGATTTCTATATAAGAAAATCCTCATAACAAGCAATTTTCTCTTTTGTCATGATACTATGAATGTTAATTGATTGGTGAAAAATATACTATCTGCATTTTATTGTCTGCAAACCCATCACAGGTACAAATGAGTAAAAAAACAATTGACAAAAGGCACAACCCTTCACTTATACCTTTTCTTTTAGTTCTACACTCATCCATGAAAAACATGTATTTGGCTGGGGATATAAATTCAACGAATTTGCTTGTTATCTCAGGCAATGGCAGGCAGACATTGATCTTTTTAAATTTAACAGTCGCAATAATGATAAATGAATCTTTTTATTCCATTTTCAGAAATACCTGATGAAAACTGAGTACCCCTATCTGCCTGTGTCAATTGTGTCAGAGGGACAGAAATCAGATGCATTCAATGCAGCTGTGCCCATGGCGGCGTAAACTACCTTGTAGAAATGAGGATTGACATTATTGTTTGTCACCTAGTACAAGGGCATTTAATTGTATTCAACCATATGAAGTACAAAGTCAAATATTTATTATGTTTTATTAGGTCTTCTTTGTATTTAATGAGTAAACTATTGATGCTCATATTCTTAGTTTGAGACAAGGATAGATCTAATTTTTGTGTTGTCTCTTGAACTTTTGTAAATGTTAATTTTTTCTGTGTTTATTAACATTACTTGATTAAATATTTTGAATGTTTTGCCTGTAATTTTGGTGCAGTTAGTTCTTGTCTGCATTAGAGAAATAGTATTTGGAAAAAATATATCTTGGAAAGAAATAAACAGTACATAAAGCCTTTTACCCAAGGCTGAGATTTTACAGGTTTTTATTTGGTTTATAATATAATCTCTAAATATGAAAAACTTAACTCTTTAATTGTTACGGCCATACTTCAAGGTCAATAGTGTGATCCATTTCTCCTGCACCCATGAAAGAATTTATATCAATATTGACCACAATTATGTCATTTGGTATGATTGGAAGATGGCTAGTCAGTCATGCTGGATCAAAATCACTTTCCTTGCATCAAAATTTATCAAATCTTTGCAAGGGATGTAGCTTTTTATATACTTATTATTATATTGAACTTATCTGTTTATATGGATGTAATAAATAAAATTCACATCTAGTAAGTGTTTTGTATTTTAAATGCAGTAAATCCACCATTGCCAATTTAGGGTTTTCTAAGAAAGGTATAAATAAAATTATTACTCAACTGCGTAATATTTTAAAGAGATTTTTTAGTTTCAATGCTGATCAAGTCTGTATTAACTGTTTTAACTCTCACCTGTGTGTGGACAGTTTTGCATTTTAAGAAAACAAGAGGCCCCTGATGGCCCATAAGCACTCACCCGAGTTCACAGACACCAATTATGGAGCAGGTGTTTTTGACCAAACTTGACCCAGGTTCAAACATGCCATTCATATTGGCAAGATAAACATTCTGACCATGCACCAGACGCTACTAAATCTGGAAAGGACTTGTCCGACTTAATGTCTGCTTAGGTTGGTATCTGGCGATTATTTGTAAATCTGTCAGACATCAATACTTGCTACATGTGAATTTTTCACATTTCTAGTAAGACATTGCCTGACCTCAAAATGTTTGTCAGACCTTATACTTTTTTGACAGATTTGTCTGAATGTCTGACAGGTTTTGCAGTGTCGGATCAATAAGTGCCATTCATTTTAAAAACCATTAGAAACGTGTGCAGTGAACATATAAACATACACACAGACAGACTTATTAGCTGAATGCCAATACCCCCTGTGCAACTTTGGAACTAAACAACCATAAGTGTGGATAACTATACAGGACGGTGCAACTTCTGTATGCAATGTGGTTCAGTACATACCGCCATCTGACTTTCAAGATCTACGAGTGTGCTGGAAATGTGTTTAACCCTTTACCACTTAGATACGTATTTTGATAATTAAAGACCTATCTTACTAGATTAAAGTGTTAAAGGCTTCAATTCCAACCCTTAGATACTGATGGGCAGCAAACAGCATAAAACCTGAACAGACTGCGAGTTACTTGCAGACTGTTCTGGTTTTATGCTGGTTGCAAAAACCAATTTCACTTTCACATTCTTATGGGGGAAAAGGTTAAATAAACACAATTTTGTTTCACCTATTCTTTATTAGCAAAACAAAAACATTATTGGTCAGTTAACAATATCAAATGTTTGTCTTTAAACTCAACAGTTTTATTTCAAATCCTGAAACCGTTATTTACTAAATGGTTTCACATAACAGATGAACAAATATTATTCCCTAGGCTAACATACGAGCCTAAAAATTCCATTTTTGAATGGTTAATAGTTTCTTTTTTCCTTTCACTTACCGTTGTCTTTTCTTTAAAAAATTGTACAAGAATTAAACTGTCTTAAGCGCATAAAAATGACAACAATAACAAACTAGATGTAAGACCTGGAGTTGCATCATGATCTCTTAATCCAAGAATAAAATGTTGATCAATGCATATGTACAGATGTTCAACCGTATGTGGATCAATGTTACAATTAATCATAAATCAGTCACGGTAGATCAGTCCTTCATCTCTCCTTCCTCGTCCTCTTCCTCCACTCCACGAACGTATAGAACGTTATTGCACCTGCAACGATTGAATGTCATTAATTCAAAGCAATAACAAGAGCACCGCATAACGGGGGCTTTGGTAGCAGTTTTGAATAAATGAAAGCTTGACTGATTTTTTTATTTTATTTAGAGGTCACAGTGACCTTGACCTTTGACCTAGTGACCCAAATATGGGTGTGCATGTAGAACTCATCAAGGTGCAGCTACATATGAAGTTTCAAAGTTGTAGGTTGAAGCACTTCGATTTTAGAGCCCATGTTAAAAACCTTAACAAAATGTTAAGGTTTTAGCACCAAGCTGACGGCGAGCTGGCTATGACAAAACCTCGGGTTTTCTCCGAAAACAGGCGAGATAATTAAATGGTGTGATTTCAAAAGTTGCATTTATTGTGTTCTCTTATCACATTTTATAGGCTGTTTTAGTAATGTAGTATTATAATTTCACAATATCATCCAAATATATTAGTAATATTTTTTACAGAAGAAATATATACAAAACATATCGTTAAACATATTAATTCAAGAAAAATATATTTAAGAAGCTATTAAAACTGCAAGCGTTCTCTGCTTTTTAATTTAATGTCCGCTCTTTATCCTTACCTTATCAAGACCTCTCCCAAATTGCCCGTCAGAGTCCCGTCAATCAATTCTTCTGTGTTTGCAAGCTGAAAAAGATTTGACAATTATCAAGGGTGTGAATTAAGAACCACCACAGGGAGGAAAATGCCCTACCCCCCTTACAGGGTTCAAGTAAACTCTTTGTTTTTACATAGATCAAGCAAAGTTTATAACTATTTGTAAAATAAGTTCAACATTGAAAGGGAGGAAATCAGCTGAAAAGAGGAAAAATCACATCCCTGATTATAAATGCTGCTTGCCCAATACAATAATATAATCTGTAGAATTTTATAAGAACTGACCATTATTTAGAAACCTATTTATTTTAGCTCAATTGCATAGAAAGCCTAAGACTTGAAACGTTCTCGAGTCTGTTTCCTGAGCCTAGAACCAGTACTTGGTGACTATATATGGAGAAGATCTAAAGAACGCTCCCATAGTGGGGATCGAACCTGTGACCTCCCGACATCTAGGCGGACACCATACTCTTTACACCACGGGGACCACAATGATTTCTGCTGAACATTAGATTTAAATAATCTAACAACACCTCATAATCTATCAGAAAGCAAAGTGTTTTTTCTAAACAATTCCAGAATTGGACATTTGCCCTCTGAATTGGAAAAATCACATCATTTTTACAAAATTTTGATGTTTTACTTTTCTAAAACAAGAGGGCCTGAAAGGCCAAAAGTCGCTCACCTGAGATAAAAAGAAATGACCTGTTCTTTGCAGCCCAAGATATCAATGAAACAAATGTTCTAACCAAGTTTAATGAAGATTGAACAACAAATGGCCCTCTGGCGGCCATGTTTTTTTTAACAGAGCTGAACCATTTTTGAACTCTTCCAAGATATGTCCAAATTTCATGAAGATAATGTCTTCTAGACTGTTCACTTGTTTTCACTATATATATATAAAGAAAACTGCCCCATTGCCTGGTGCCCATGTTTTTCCACTTATCACGACCATTTTCAAACTCGCCGGAGACATCCACATAACTAATGTTTTGACAAAATTTTATGATGATTAAGTAAAAAATGTGACTTCTAGAGTGTTCACAAGCTTTTTTACTAAATAAATATAAGGAAACAGACCCCCCCCCCCCTGGCGGCCATGTTTTTTTATAGATCCAAACCATTTTCGAACTCAAATGTTGTATCCAGGTGTGGTAGTGCGGTCTCGTTTACACGCACGTGAACTAGTCACGGGATGGTTACAAGTTATGTAACTTTGTGAGCACTTATGTAATGCGGAAATATTTATTCCACAATCGCTTATTTCCGGTCAGGATGACACTGCTGACTGGTTGTAATTCAATTAAGTAAAGGTATTGCAGTTTACTTGAATCATTTTATAAACATATTATTCAACAGTAGACTGTTTTACACTAAACAATTTAGAAATATGAAAATGTATCAATTTTATTTTTCATTTCATTAATATTGTGTATCATTCATTACCATTTTATTTTCAATTTTCTGACATCATTTATATACATTAAGCCTGAAAATGATTAATCTTGATAAATGAACTCCACAAATAAGAAAGGTAAATCTTGATTTTGAAGATTATTCTGAATTTGTTTTTTATCTCCAGAAACTCATAATTGAAATTATTTCCTTATTGTTTTCATAGACTATCAACTTGATATTTGCTAACATATCTTTAATATGATTATATAGAGTGAATCATTATGGAATCTTGTTTTGATATGAATTTCCCATTTAAATTACATATTTTTTTGTTAATTGTTAAAAACATGCATTAAATACTCCCACTGTGAAAGAAAATATATCAAACAGTTCAACCAGCTTTGATTACTGACCACTGATATTAACATCTGGCATACAGCACAGTGAGAGGGTCAGTAAGCAGAGTGGTAAATAGTTACACACTGCCATGATCAATATCTGGGGTCTAACAAATTCTAGAGCAGAACTAAAAATAGATTGGGAAATATGACTCAGCAGGTTAAACAATGGAGATAGATACTGCAAAATTGTGTAGGTATATGTTGTCTTCATTTCAGCTTCCTCTTTGTTGATAGGCTTACCATAAGTAATAATGACTAAAACAGTTGTTAATTATGAAAATTCTCTTAGTTGATAGGCTTACCATAAGTAATAATGACTAAAACAGTTGTTAATTATGAAAATTATCGAACTCATCCAAGATATCTTTGGACAAATCTTCAGACCAAGTTTGATGATGATCAGAAAATAAATGTGACCTCTAGAGTGTTAACAAGGTCATACATTTCAATATAATTAAAAATAAAACTTAAGAAGAACATGTGTCGAAAAATGCGAAATAAGCGAGATATTTAATTCTGAAATTGAAAATGTCTGTACAGTCGAATTCGCCAGAATATATATCATGCATGTACGATGTGAATCTTAATTTAGTTTAATGGTTGTTTTTAAATTCCTGCAGCGATGTCCATTCACACAAACACTAACTCCGATCCTAATAAAAAGACAAATTCTTCGGTTATTGTAGGAAAATATGTACGAAATCAGGGCCCTCAATCTATCAAATCTGCCGCCGAATTTCGGCTGCAGTCCCCCACCTGAAAAGTATATTTTTTCCCCCCAAAACAGATTTTTTTCCCCTCAGAAAATGTAAAAAAAAATCACAAAAAACTTTTTTCTGTTATAAAATCCGCGTCCAAATTTAATGTCCAAAATTTACGCAACTGCTTAAAGCGTCTGAATCGTTCAGAACTGTTATTTGTGTTAATGTTTTGTTTCATTTACATTTATTCTAGTCAATAAATGCTTTATTCAAAATGCAGTCTTTAGTTTTCAAAGAATATTTATTTGTACAGTAATTTACAGATAAAGACAATCTTGATCAAACATCTTGTTAAGAACTATATCTAAAAGTTAGTACTATGTCGTTATGCATTTCACACTGCTGATACCTGAAAATAATGACATTCTCATTGAGTTAAATATTCAATTAAGTGTTGTGGTAAGAAAAAAAGCCTACCTCTTGACCCACATTTAAATTAGATTACTGTTATGTAGATTGAGTAAAAGTCCACCTTTCTGTTTATAGACAGTCACATATATAGAAATATATATTTATAACAGTAAAACACAGTTGTTGTTTTTTTTATAAAAATTTCCCCATTTCCAAAAAAATTCCCCCTCCTACGGGCTGCGGACCCCTTCCCCCAAAGTAGTGTGAGGGCGCTGGAAATATCTTCGTCACCATCGGCTTGGGGCGCTAATTTGTCTTTGCTGCATTTTATGAATTTCGTCTTCAATATCTTGCATATTTTGAGTTATTGTAACATGTATTTACCAATATATTACAATTTAACACATATAAAAATCGTACAGTCTCGCTTTAATTGCTTTACAAAAGAATGCCATATTGTACAGAATCATCAAACAATAAAAAACATATTCAAAAGTTTGCTATCTTCCAGAATGTAAAACTATCATTTATAATTAATTCCACTTTATCTTCTTGTGCTTAAAACAAATATTTTAAAAAGGGAGACAACTCTGTCAATTCAACATAGTTTTTCATTTGCAGTTACTTCCCTTGACATGATAAACTATATACAGAGCTCCTGATAAGGTTTTGTGAAATTCTTAACGCTACTACCAGATTTTCAAAAAGAATTCTTAACTCTGAAGTTTTATTCTTAACGTTACTACTAAGTTTTGGAAAATAATTCTATACTTTTCTAAATGACCTAAAAATAAATAATAATGGTTATTTTCATGCAAAAAATCAAAATAAACATAACTACATGTAGCAACTTTTTTTATACGAGTTCAACAGTGTCTATTCAGTATTATACAATTTTATTTTTCAAATACCTTCATATGCCCAAACTGTGCTTATATTGCATGCCTTCGATGAAATTTTACGTATTTCACAATAACAACACGTCTCCCCTTCAATCTTTTCAACGATTAGCCATGGGAATTTGACAAATAGACTGTACACGCCGTTTTTATTGGAAAAAATGCGCTTTGTTAAACTAACCCGATAACCATTCTATATAAGCACCGAAAAGATCTTTAATACGCATAAGACCTCAATAAATCGATGTAAAAATAATATTCGTAACTTGATTTTGTAACTCTTAATGGTACAACAAGATTTTAAAATAAATACGTAACGGACTTGAAAATAATTCGTTATTACGAAAATACGACCCTTATCTGGAGCTCTGTATATAGTGTTCAAAAGCTTTTATTACTATATACAGTCAATCTTGTGGATGCGACCACTTGTATTAAGCGACCTTTGTCTTATGCGACCATTTTGAAATGCCACGGAGCTTTTTCGCTATATAATGATATTGTATTCAGCGACTTTTGTCTTACGCGACCAGCGACCGCTGATTTCTATGTATTTTGATGTCCAAATATTGAATTAAGCGACCACTAGGATGTAAAAGTGGTTAATGTATTGATCGTTCAGGGACAAATCCGTGTTAATTGTTTATCTAAGCCGATAAGATGTACTGTTACACCGCTGCTTTGTTTTCACACCAACCATTATGATTATGCTTTGTCTCGTTGACCGGTTCTGACCGGTATTGTTGTAGACTGCATATCAATTTATTGAGTTCAATAATAGAGGAACGTTTTACGCACAGTCTACAGCTTAAATAGTTTACTATGTGGAACGTTAAGAGACAACGCCGATTTTTCTCGAGTATAGATAACAGATGCAGAAATCCGTACATTACCAATTTGTAATTATGCTAATTAGTAGATATTTGTTAGCCAATCACATTGTTATTTACTTAATAAATTTTCCAATCAAGTCTGTTTGTTTGTTTTAAATTGACGTGTTTTAATTTTTTCAGCTCATTATGTATCATAATCGAGTCAGATTTCCTTAAGCGTACATGCAGAAATTAAAATGTCAAAACGAAAAGTGTTAACGTTGAACGAGAAAATTCGGGTTTTGGAATTGTCAAAGAATAAAAGTGCACGTAAAATTGCAGATGAGTTTGGAGTCGGTAAAACTCAAATTCAGAACATTCTTAAACGTAAAGCCGAGGTGCTTGAAGACGTGGAAAATTATGTGTCAGGTGAAAAAAACGCGAAAAATATTTCCTTGTCTATGTTGTTTTTGCAAATAAATATGTACACACAATTCATTTATAATATATGATAATTTATAATAAGTGAAAAAATAAAACACATTATAAGTAAAATATGGTTTATGTATAGTGTTTTTTTATTCATTTTATTATAAAAGTTAAAATCATTGTTGACAAAAGGGATTATCCTTCATATAGATTAAAATTGAGGGTAAGCATTCTTCCAGAATGGCCTTTTTTATTTAAAGACCATTTTATTAAGAGACCACTTTTCATAACTCCCTTGAGTGGTCTCTTAATACAAGATTGACTGTAAATATAAATATAAAAGCGGCCATGCTTTTTTACCGATCCGAACCATTTTCGAACTCAACTGTCATTTCCAAATAAGACAAATCTTCTGACCAAATTTCATCAAGATGGGACAATAAATGTGGCCTCTAGAGAGTTAACAAGGTTTTACTATAGCCATATAAGGAAAAAGGCCATGCCCCCTGGCGGCCATGTTTTTCAACCAACCGGCATCATTTTCGAACTCGTCAAAGATATTATTGGGATGAATCTTCTGAGCGAGTTTCATTAAGATTGGACAATAAATGTGGCCTCTAGAGTGTTAACAAGATTTTACTATAGCCATATAAGGAAAAATGCCCCGCCCCTTGGCAGCCATGTTTTTAAAGCAAAGGTTACCATTTCTGAACTCATCCAAGATATAATTGGGACAAAGCTTCTGAACAAGTTTCATGAAGATTCAAAATAAATGTGGCCTAAGAGTGTTAACAAGGTTTTACTATAGCCATATAAGGAAACATGCCCCGCCCCCTGGCGGCCATGTTTTTCAACCAACCGACATCATTTTCGAACTCGTCCAAGATATCATTGGGATGAATCTTCTGACCAAGTTTCATGAGGATCGGACAATAAATGTGGCCTCTAGAGTGTTAACAAGATTTTGCTATAGCCATATATAGCCATTTAAGGAAAAATGCCCCGCCCCTTGGCAGCCATGTTTTTCAAGCAAACGTAACCATTTTCGAACTCATCCAAGATATCATTGAAACCAATCTTCTGAGCAAATTTTATGAAGATTGGACAATAAATGTGGCCTCTAGAGAGTGAACAAGGCAAATGTTGACGTCGCATGACGGACAACGCATAACGGACAAAAGGCGATCACAAAAGCTCACCATGAGCATGTTGTGCTCAGGTGAGCTAAAAAATACTATAAAATTTTCATTCAATGTAATTTAAATATTATATTAACCAACATTCAATTCAAACTATTTAATACCGTTGTTAAGAAATTCATACAATAATCGTGTTCCAGGGTATTCGATACAAACAAAGTAAAAACTATCAAGGGCGGCTGTCATACATAAACGATGCCATAAAATATCACCACATAGTATTTGTTTATCTGATTGCAAGCATTTTTTAAGGTTTATTTTCAAAATGGACATTAGAAACAATTTCTGCTAAAGTATATTTTGTATAACAAAATCTTGTTCAGCTGCTTTGAAGTGAAATACCTGTAGATTCATGTATCCGTCGACAGAGACCAGGTAGCCTTTGTACTCCATGCCCCACTTGAGTTTCACCAGCACTGGTTTTCCTGTAAGCCCATTCAGGAATGGCTTCGGGTTCATAGGAAGTGCCTGAAATAGAAGAAATAATATTTCATGACGACTATTCATTTATGTTTGTTTATTCATACATTTGCAATTGCAACAAGATGCGTTTGTGAAACACAATGTCCCCCTATATGACGTTTGACCTTGAAGGATGACCTTGACCTTGTGAAGGATAACCTTGACCTTTCACCACTCAAAATGTGCAGCTCCATGAGATACACATGCATGCCAAATATCAAGTTGCTATCTTCAATATTGCAAAAGTATTCATAAAATAAGCGATTTGGGCCACATATATTTGACCTCTGACCTTGAAGGATGACCTTGACATTTCACCACTCAAAATGTGCAGCTCCATGAGATGCACATGCATGCCAAATATCAAGTTGCTATCTTTAATATTGCAAAAGTATTTATAAAAAAAGCGATTTGGGCCACATATATTTGACCTCTGACCTTGAAGGATGACCTTGACCTTTCACCACTCAAAATGTGCATCTCCATGAGATACACATGCATGCCAAATATCAAGTTGCTATCTTCAATATTGCAAAAGTATTCATAAAATGAGCGATTTTGGCCACATATATTTGACCTCTGACCTTGAACGATGACCTTGACCTTTTACCACTCAAAATGTGCAGCTTCATGAGATACACATGCATGCCAAATATGAAGTTGCTATCTTCAATATAACAAAAGTTATTGCAAAATGTTAAAGTTGGCGCAAACAGACCAACATACCAACAGACAGGGCAAAAACAATATGTCCCCCACTACTATAGTGGGGGACATAAAAATCCATCTAAATATTATTGAATATGCTTTTTAGCTTAAATGTTGAGTGTCAGTGTCCCCCCCCCCCCCCTCGAGTCTTCAGATTTGGGAATTATGGCTCTTTTAATAGCTGGGTACATAATTGCACAAAGCCATCTACATATTCTTTTAAGTTTAACTGGTTCTTCTTGAATGCTATGAGCTTTAATGAGTACTACATACATATAATTCATAGTCAGGGAATTGAATAGACCCAGAAAACTGCGTTTTGACGCAAGCACATTGAAAATTACTCGCTTTTCACCCTATTATTTTTTCTGCCGTGCTTCATTTTGAGGCACCAAAAATTTGACCCGCATGTCATTTTAATTGTCGAGTTACTTGGTAATATATCCTGTTATGCTTTTTATTAACATTAATGCCTCAGTTTTGGAAACTCAGTCTATAGTATATGCAAAGCCTGTGCTCTCATAGGACAATAATGATTTTCAAATACATCAACGCTTTGGCTTTAGGCGAGCTTTAATTGGGATAAGAGATACATGTCAATGAAAGAGGATCGTAAATTGTTGGCGAAGCGATATTGCTTTGATCTTAATGATATTACTCAACTTAAGAGTCTAAAAAATGGAAAGATGACAGAATGTACGTCTTATTATTTGGACTAGATCGGTAAAGTGCCTTTTAACTTTTTAAATAAGAAAATAATTGCTGGAACAGTCCTTTCACAGGCCATTGAATGGTCCCTCGCCGAGGGGCTTGAATTTGAAATTTCGCTTCAAATATTATGATTATAGTGTTTTTTTCAATAATTGCAACTAGCCATTCTTAAGATTAAAGCGCTATTGACTTCGCCAAATATTTTGAGAGCCAATTACTGATCTTCTGTCAACAACATGTCTCCTTTACCCAACAAAGCGTCGTTCTATTGGAAAATCGATATTGGCCAATGAGAGCGCATGCTTTGCATGAGCGACAGCACTCATAGGCGTTCAATACCTGCAGTAAAATGATGCAGGTGAGTGACATAACGGCCATAAGCGTGTGGTTTTGTGACGGTTTGTTGGCTTTGTGACCTATGGTGTACAACTTAACGATGAAATCTTGGCAAGTTACTTACATGTAGAAGACTAATGATAACCACTGGTTTAATCCTCGTGAAAATTGTGCATTTCGTGCATTATTTGGACAAAACATGTATTCTATTATTCATAAAGCGTTGTTTAATTCGTACACACTACTATAAATGTTTTTTTAATTCTAAATGAGCATAATCAAACTTGCAATCCAAAACATGCTTCAAAACTCTAATGAGTTGGAGCAACATTAAGAAATTCTATCATCAAATAATAGTGCTTCATGTTCCTTTGTCTCAATAAAAAGCTCGCAAAAAAAAGCTAACATGTTTAATAAAATGTTTCGACATGCGATATATATTTTGGCAATGCAATTACCTCCCTTGTATACTTATCCTGTCCATGTTCTGCCTCTGTTTGTTTAGTTTCGAATTTATTTCATTCTATAAATTCAACCAGGGCCCTCAATCTATCAAATCTGTCGCCGAATTTCGGCGGTAGTCCCCCACCTGAAAAGTATATTTTTTCCCCAAAAAACTAATTTTTTTCCCCTTCAGAAAATGAGAAAAAAAATCGCTGATTTATAGTTGAAAATTGACTCCAATATATCACTGTCCGTTATATTGCTTTGTCCAATATATCACAAATCAGCTATGGTTATGGCTCCCAAGAATGTGACGAGCATAATCCCCAAATTACATGTTTTAATCTGAGAATTTGCGGAGATAAAATCAGGTACAAGCTTGTATTTTACCCTTTTTTCACCCACGTTAATTTTCTGTTTAATCCGACATTCACAATCCAGTTTTGACCAGATTGTTTGGTTTTATTGTACATCACTGTAACACCTTTGTATTGCGATAAACAATAACTCCTCTTGCCAAACATCAGCACCCGATTGTATAAACAGTTAAACCGGCGGTTAACCACATACCGGCGGTTAAAAGTCGGTAACATGTTGGTTACTGGTCGGTAAGCGTTTGTATAAAATTTGGTTAGTTATACCGATCGGTTAAAACCCAGTTAAAACATACCCTGCTTCCCTAGGTGGGTAAGTACAAGTAACCGAGAGTTAACTTACACAAAATGGCCGCGGCGCGCGACATTATAAAAGCTAACCATCGACGACCTTCACAATTTCGACGAGTAAACAACAAATTGCAGCGACTGACACTTTATTTGACTTAATATACAGGGCAATACGATTTCCGACTTCGGACGACGAATTTAAGGACACACAGAACGTGTTTCTTATATTCTGTTATGGGTATGCCGTGTGTGATCCGATGCATCAATGTCGCCCACGAGAACAGGGAACAACAAAAGTACAAACAAAAAACAAAACACGTTCGAACTAGTATCTTACCTTTAATAATCCTTTAAAGTCCATAAATAATCCATTTAATTCAATAATTGACGAGTTTGCATCAAGGGTCTTTGATAATTTTTTTAGCATAGTTAAATAAAGACCCTTATGCCATCATATCATTATATTCAAATGAGAACTCAATAAACTTTCTTCTAAGTCACACGCTACGTCATGTACTCTATGAGCATTACTGCTGTTAAAATGAACCGGAGCAGTTTATCAAATGTGTCGTGTTCTGAGAAAAATGGGCATAATGCATGTGCTTAAAGTGTCGTCCCATATTAGCCTGTGCAGTTCGCACAGGCTAATCAGGGACGACACTTTCCGCTTTTATGACATTTTTTGTTACAATGAAGTCCCTTCTTAGCAAAAATCAATTTTTGGCGGAAAGTGTCGTCCCTGATTAGCCTGTGCGAACTTAACAAGCTAATATGGGACGACACTTTACGCACATGCATTATGCCCAGTTTTCTCAGAACACGACACAAATAATAGCCGTTGGTGAACTCGGTTGCATTTGCAGATTTCTGCATACAAAGATATATTTAAACTTGAACAATGTTTTATTTGTCTATGGTAAATTCCCTTATTGTACAAGAAAGTAAGTAAGTTTATTGTAAACATAAGCCAAATTAGAAGAATAGTTTAGCATGTTACGACGACCATGTATTATTTTTATGTTACATCTAGAACAACTAGAAGAATAGACGTCTTTGTAAGCACTCTCTTGCAGTTTGGAAGCACCAGGGATTCCGCTAAATGATGCAAATCCCGACATCAATTTGTCCCTGGTCATTTTGATGAACTCATAGTTAAAATTTACACTTTATTTTATTGTGAATTCATTTGTAAATGAATTTGATAAAAAAAAATACACGTCGCTGTTTATAAGCGTGATACTTCGCGCGAAAATTACGTCATTAGAAAATGCATTGTGGGAATGTTTTGGTTAAAGTTACCGGTGGTTAAATTCCACTATGCGCGGTTAGGTTACTTTGCGGTATATCGTGTTTATACAATCGAGTTACCTTGAAGGTTACTATACCTGAATAACCGCAAACTTACCAAGGTTTGAATGTTACAGAGCGGTAACTTTAACCAGCGTTTATACAATCGGGTGCAGGTCATTTTGGGTGTTAACATTCTCTCTTGAAATTGCTTTGAACTGCCGAAACGCACCAGTGCACACATGAAGGTGTATACAATTTTAACTGTAAATGTCACAGGTCAATACTGACCTATCTCAACAATCTTTGCGTTAAATTGACAGTCTAAGACTTATTGGATTTTGAAAAAATCCTGTCAAATTTGTCAATCAAAATTGATTTGACTCATCACATGATTTTGATTATGTTAAATCAGTAACTGTATGCTAAATGCAACTTCTTAAGCAAGCTGTCAAGTTGAATTGAGACATTTGATGAAACAAACTGTTTCCTGGGTAGGACCAGTACTTAGTGTCTATACGACGTACCATGACGTCGAAAAGTCTACAAGACTTACTAGGTAGAACGAGAAATGTACTTCGAGGTACAATTTTCACTGACCCTTGAGTGTTAGCCAATCAGAAGACACCTTACATCTGTTGCTTTTAGAGATATTTGACATTGAACATTATTATTATTTATACTAAATTATGCGACCAGCGATCACTTACTCATAAATATTGTGCGTATTTATTAAACATTATTATTATTATAATTTATACCAAATTATGCGACTATCAACCGCTAACTCATAGATATTGTGCGTATTTATTGACCTGGCGTGGCAGACTTAACCTCTGACTTATGTAAGTTATGGTTATCACAAAATACGACCAACGGGGAGATTATTATACATTATTTATCCCGTTAATGTTTGGTAACTGTTTGGTTACCGTTGGGAATTTCCTACACAGTAATGCGCTTGACAGTCGTGATACTCCGCCCCGCATGATCAATAAATACTCACAATATGCAGGGTTCGACAGCAAGACCGTCGGACCAGCTCCTCTTAAAATGTACTAGCCCGAACCTGATGTCTACTAGATCATAAATGACATAGTAAATAAACACCATTGTGTCATGTAACTGTTTAATCAGGATTTATCAGTAAATAATCAGTGAACAGATTTTTTTGATGCATAGAGTAAAACAATAAAATAAAACTTTTTTTTTTGCTTTTCTTCGTCAAAGTCAAGCCATGGGAACTGACTCGATTTTCCATCTAGGATACAATTGACGTTTTTTGTGTTTCTTCACATTAAAGTTTCGTGTCAGTTTAAGCGTCGGATTCTTTTTTACAGGGCTTACTCTGCCATTCGCCAAATTAGCCAATGGCTACAAATTGACCGTTTTGGCTAAAGAAAATTCTATTTGGCTACAACTTTTTTATCATTAAAACTTATAAAATAGCCAAAAATAGAAGAATTTTGACATAGCAAGGCGAATTTGGCTAACGAAATTGTTGAGCCAGGGGAAGCCCTGTTTTATTAACTGATTTGTCGGACGAAAATCCAAACTTGAACAAAGCCATTCTTTAAATTACATTCTCTTGTCTGCTACAAAAAAATGTTTCCATTGATGATACCGATTTTCAATAGAAGTCATAAAATCATGCTCTTCAGTTTTACAACACTGCAAAAAATCATTAATATGCATGACAACTTGACCAATGGAAACAGGCAATTTCTGAAGGAAGCTCTTCTTTGCGTCTAAAAATAGCGATGAATCATGTGAATGCTCTGTGTTTATTTAAATACACTAGTTTTGTTTTAATGTAAATAACGGATACGAGAGTAATTTTACACCAGGGATTTCAATAGATTTTACAAACCAGGAGTCAATGACCCCTGGATTGAAATTTTGAGGAGTCAAATTGAAAAATGCTGGGGTCAATTTTGAAGCGCGTTAATTGTGTTTTTGTCTGTATTATTCATTTTTTTCAGATAAAAAGATGCTCTAAGAGTAACACAATATCTTAAAAAGTTATAATGCTTTAATTATTAAATAACAATACCAGGATACATAACACAACATATTTTAATGAATTGGTACACAAAGATAATGACAAAATATAAATAATTTGTGCAAACAATATCGACTAAGTTTTTCAAAAACAAAACCTGTTCCTTTCACAAGTTTTATTATTTCTATCACTATACTATGTTTATTTGTAAAAACAATAAATGCTCATTAAAATCTACTTCATCATAACACATTTAAGTCTTTTAACACATTTAAGTAATTTAAGATATGTACCGGTAGCACCTTTTCATCACATATTTATCATCATTACATGTTTATTATCATCATCCCTATGATAGCTTTTGTAACAAAACACAATCTAACTGCATGGAACATGTAGAATATCTATTACTGTTTATCCGAATACTATACATGTCCGAAATATGCACACTTAAGAATTTAATTACCTGCAGTAGTTTAACTTTAATAATCCAAATTTTCCTTGTTGTTATCTGGTTTAACATACCTAATCAAATGTTTGTTAAATCCAGTTAATGCTTTCTCCATTATTGAATAACCATTACTTGTAATTTGAATCTGTTGTTGTTGAATTGCCAGCTTGAATTGAACGCGGGTTGACTGTTAATTTACAATACGTCCGGCATTTACAATGTCGAAGGTCATGACATAGCAATTTAATTCTACTCGGATAAATTACAGGGTTTTTTTCCTTCTCTGGGACCCGCCGAAAATCGGCCCTTTCCCCTCGGATTTTTTTCCCCTCAGCTGGTAAAATTTCCCCTAGATTTCATTTTCCCCTAAAAAAAAAAAAAAAAAATTAAATTTTTTTTTTTTTCCTTTAAATATATAAGTTATCCTGATCCACTGTAGAAACTAGAAAAATCTTGCATAATTAAATTATCTGTTGCCTTGAATTTGTTTTAAAAACAGTAAAATATGTTAAATTGATTATTTTAGACTTTGCTTATTTTCCCCAAGATCCAGCTTTTCGCACAATTTTTTCCCCCAAAATTCGACGTTTCGCGCGATTTTTTTCCCCTAAAAAAAGGCCAGGCCCTTTCCCCAAAATCAGATAAAAACCCCTGAATTATATCTAATCAAGGAAATGTGTATTCTCAATGTTAATGTGAAGTATTATGACTTGTTAGTATAATAAATGAACTGTGATTCCAGTTTATATAGGATGGGTGTTACTAGTAATTATCGGTGGATTAACAAACTGACAAAACTCGCTGGACTTAATAATGGATCTAGGTAATTAATGGACCTTTGATCAATTTTGTTTTTTCTTTAATTATTTTTGCCTACTTTCTTTAACCGTGCCATCTGCAAAAACCCTGCAAATATCGGATTATCAATCGAAAATCACGTAATCACTGCTGCTAATTACCCAGTTAGTGCGCACGCACTATTTAGACGGTGACATTTGTATTGGAAGAGATGAGATTTAGATAAACAAAGCCTGGGGACTATTCCTTCGATTATAGACCGAGTTTCAAATACTGAAACATAAATGTCAATTAGGAGCACAATGGGATTTATTACCATGGAACTCGAGATGTTAACTGACTGACGCACAGGTCAAATTTTCTATGCGTCAAAATGATGCACGGCAGAAAAAAGGGTTGCGTCTAAAGCGAGTCGTTTTTAATTTGCTTGCGTCAAAACGCAGGATTCTGCGTCTTTTGAAATCCCTGTTACACATTAAAAATAAAGGTTTTCACAGCAATTAGTAACAGTTATATGAATCAGTATAGATTTTTTTATGTATGACCAGTCGGACAAGCTAGCCCGCAGTTTTACTAGCCCGACCATGATCTTACTAGACAATGCCTGTCGGACGTGCCTTAGTGTCGAACCCTGCAATATGCTGAATAATTTTTATTTTAAAAAGGTAACAGTTTAATCTTCTTAAAATGTGTATATAATCTATTTCAAGGCATTAAATACTTGAAACTTCTATGTGTTTTTTTCCATTCTGATATTTTTATTCATTTTGTCCTCAATTAAAAGAGATTTAATACATTTATTATGAATAAATCTGAAGGAAAAGCGACTCAAGAGACAAATGTTTTGATTGGCTGTTCAGAAAATGTGTACATCGAAGTACAAACATGTATGTAGAAGTAAAAATTGTACTTTGACGTACAAATATAAACTTCGAAGTGTATTTTATATTTGTATGTCGACATACAATTATTGTACTTCGACATACATTTCTCTTTTTACCTTGTAGGTCTTCTTGACTTTCAACCCAAATGGTACGCCATAGTATGTTTTTAGGGTTATCTTAAGAATGCTCCCAGTTAAGGGATCAATACAGAGACCTCCCAGTCCCAGTGACTAAGCCAGTTAGCAGACACCACATCACTATACCCATACATGCCAGACGTCCCGATCTCGGCGAACAGTCCCGCTTTTGGGCCCTTTGTCCCGGCGTCCCGATATGAGACGATTTGTCCAGACATTCATAAAAAATGATTTAAGGTCTATAGGTTCCCAATAAAATTCGCTATTCAAGCTCTGTTTTGCTAACACTTACCACCGCTAATCCCTTTATTGCCCCAAATTAACAATCCGATTCTACTTCTTGTGTGTACCAGTGATGTTTATGACACCTTATCAGCGATTTATCGGCCAATTATTGATTTTATCAGGCATTTACACCATGGTGGTCATCAAGATAGTGGTTGCTTATTGCTATCGATAGTTGTATTATAATGAAATAAATGTTGAAAATGTGTTTGTTTTTGTCTTTGTTCGAAACGGTTTACAAAACAATTGTTTTGTAAAATTAATTCTATGTCATTAATGAGTCTTTTACATTCAATGTTTAGCGGGATAATCCGAATGTGCAATATACCAAAATCGCAACAAACAGTCCAATAAGTGATACCCATCCTGTATAGTGTAATTGTGTGTAATTGTAATAAAAACAACGAGGTGCTACATGTATGCATGACAGTTTAACCCTACTCCAATTAAGCTAAAAACAGCGAGGTGCTTTGCATGACAGTTTGACCCTACTCCAATTAAGGAGACAGTCTACAGTTTTTAGCTATCTGCGCATTGGCCCCGGTCAATTTCCTGAATTTCAGGTGTATGGCCTAAAACAAATTGTTTTTTTACCTAGGAGCTGAAATGTAAGTATAAATGGTCAATATTCTAATAATTTCACATGTTTTTAGTAATTCGAAACTAAGTGACCTGAATTTTAGTCAACAACAACAACATGCTGAGTGAGAAGTAAACACATGTACTTTCTGCTTGAAACTGCCGGCATTTGACAGATTTCAACGGTGGGTTTAAATAAGTAAGCAGTGCAAAAAAGTTCAATGGTAATGACCCATTTTGTTTTGGTAAGGTTGAAAGCATTTGCTTTGATAGTGCAAAGCATGTTATCGACTGTGTGCGTATTCTTACCCGGAAAGTTAAATGTGATTGCGGGGTTTATCTAAAAATGGGTTTTTTATGGGTAATTTCCGAGACCCCCAAAAAGGTCTATTTTACCCCAGATATAAATTTAAAGAGCATTTTCTGCATTGTTTTTTGCTTTATTTTCTAGCTGTTGATGGGCTGCAATGAATATGGTCTAAATATAATTTCAGGTTGTGACTGAAGGCCTTGTTTTGAGGGTGTTTTGAAGACCAGTGCTTGTCGGCCTGGGGATTTTCCAGAAAAACTGTAGACTGCCCCCTAAGCCGCGACAATTGACAAGTAAGTTTACTGTAACCCGTACTTTCAGTGTACTGGATAGCCTCCCCTGTGTCAGGGCTCGCGCGGTCGTTCTCCACTTGAGCCATTTGCGAAAATATTGAGAATTTGGCTCAAGAAAAATCCGATTTGCGAAAATGCTAAAATCTCGTAAAATTTCATTGAAAACAGCCGCCATTTTAACCCGAGACTGGTTTTCTATATTTTTCTCTTTGTTTCAATGAAAGTATTCGCAATTTGAACAGTGAACGAAAACCGGTCTGCACCTGTATCGAGACATCGCTTGACCTTATTGTTATTGAAGTGCACATGGTAGCTGGCCAATCAAAACTGAGCTCGCTTATACATGAAATGACGTTGTTGAATGAAACGTAAAAATGGGTGGAGCTTTGAATACACAGTTAATATTGTCGTCTGCAAACAAAATAGCGGCCGGTCGCAAATGTCGTATTATAAGATTAACAAGAGCACCGCCTTGCGGGTGCAGACCGCTCATCTATTTTCTTTTTAAAGGTGAAGGGACTCTCATTTTCAATCACAAAGGAGGGAGGAGTGGAGTGAAGAGGGGTGCATAGTGTGGGGTTGTGGACATTTATTACATTATCTTCCAAAAAAGCGAAAAAAAAAAAAAAAAAAAAAAAATCGGGGGGGAGAGGGGGGGGGGGGGTTTGGGTGCGATGGTTGGACGGTATTTCAAACATAACCGTTTTAAAAAAAAAAATGGGGGGGGGGGGGTGGTATAGTGTGAGGGTGTGGTGGTAATTTGTGAGATGATCTTAAAAAAAAAAAAAAAAAATAAATAAAAAAAAACATTGGGGGGGGGGGGGGGGGGGGGGGGGGGGGGGGGGGGGGTGGGGGGGGTGGGGGTATAGTGTGAGGGTGTGGTGGTCATTTGTGAGATGATCTTAAAAATAAAAAAAAAAATAGGGGGGGGGGAGGGGGGGGAGGGGGGGGTGAGGGCACGGGGGATGGTTTGGGTGGAGTCTATTGTGGTATGTCAGGTAAGAGTAGTTTCATCAAAGTATCAATCAAATCTAATCATGAATAAAGAAGTTATGGCAATTTTAG
The DNA here is from genome assembly GCF_020536995.1 of Dreissena polymorpha. Classification (NCBI taxonomy): domain Eukaryota; kingdom Metazoa; phylum Mollusca; class Bivalvia; order Myida; family Dreissenidae; genus Dreissena; species Dreissena polymorpha. The sequence goes on along the minus strand of NC_068355.1, from coordinate 38,678,500 downwards.
CAAAATTTAATAATTTGACCTTGAGAGTCAAGGTCATTCAAAGGTCAAAGTAAAATTCAAGTTGCCAGGTACACAGGGGTGTCAATTGTCCCAAATTTGAAATCCGGAAAATTAAGCCGAGAGTCTGAGGCCGTAGGATAAAGGATAGAGAGGGCCCAACCCCCCCCCCAAGCCCTAGCTTATTGTTCCTTTTTTTTATAGTTTTTCTAGGTGCAATTTCTGGTGAGTACAATGCGAAATATTATAAACCAAACCATCCGTAACACCGCATGTGTATTTGTCATTCTAAACAAATGATATTAAGAACTTCAAAATTAAATTAAAATCAACAAACCATACCGTATCCGAAAACGACTGTCCGAAAACATGTCCCGATACATCATTTGCAAATGAAATAAAATATGCATATCGTTTGACTGCAGAAAATGTAAACCAGTAACCAGTAACCTAGCAAATACGCAGTTAATATATAATTTGATTAACATATTGTTTTAAAATATGATATTGCAGTGCTTTACTTTGTCAGTTACTGCTCATGTCAGTGCCAGCCGCTTACCAATCAGAAATCAATAAATAAAATCGGTACCAAGCGCAAATGTCCGGAATGCCGACGATGCTATAACAATATTCGTTCTGAAATGATCTCGAACTAAAAGAATTTTGTCCCTACCCCACCCCCCTTAAACAAACTCATCGGATTTATATCCACCTCAAAATCAACCCTGGACGGCTCAAATCCGGATTTCCGGAATAATCCGGAAAATTGACACCCCTGGGTACAGTAACCTCATGATAGCATGTAAGTATTTGAAGTTTGAAAGCAATAGCCTTGATACTTAAGAAGTAAAGTGGATCGAAACACAAAATTTAACCATATATTAAAAGTTACTAAGTCAAAAAAGGGCCATAATTCCGTAACAATGACAACCAGAGTTATGCAACTTGTCCTTTTACTGTACCCTTATGATAGTTTGTGAGTGTTCCAAGTATGAAAGCAATATCTATGATACTTTAGGGGTAAAGTGGACCAAAACATAAATCTTAACCAAATTTTCAATTTTCTAAGTATAAAGGGCCCATAATTCCGTCCAAATGCCAGTCAGAGTTACATAACTTTGCCTGCACGGTCCCCTTATGATAGTTCATAAATCTTGCAAGTATGAAAGCAATAGCTTTGATACTGTAGGAATAAAGTGGACCTAAACACAAAACTTAATCAAATTTTCAATTTTCTAAGTATAAAAAGGGCATTCTGTCAAAATGCCAGTCAGAGTTACATTACTTTGCCTGCACAGTCCCCTTATGATAGTTAGTAAGTGTTGCAAGTATGAAAGCAATAGCTTTGATGCTTAAGGAATAAAATGAACCTAAACACAAAACTTAACCAAAATCGTCAATTTTCTAAGTATAAAAAGGGCACATAATTCTGTCAAAATGCATGCCAGAGTTATCTAACTTTGCCTGCCCAGTCCCCTTATGATAGTAAGTAAGTGTACCAAGTTTGAATGCAATAGCATTGATACTTACTGAGAAAAGTGGAACTAAACGCAAAACTTAACCAAAATTTTCAATTTTTTAAGTATAAAAAGGGCACATAATTCTGTCAAAATGCACGCCAGAGTTATCTAACTTTGCCTGCCCAGTCCCCTCATGATAGTAAGTAAGTGTACCAAGTTTGAATGCAATAGCATTGATACTTTCTGAGAAAAGTGGACCTAAACGCAAAACTTAACCGGACGCCGACGCCAACGCCGACGCCAAGGTGATGACAATAGCTCATAATTTTTTTTCAAAAAATAGATGAGCTAAAAATGGACCTAAACACAAAACTTAACCAAAATTGTCAATTTTCTAAGTATAAAAAGGGCACATAATTCTGTCAAAATGCATGCCAGAGTTATCTAACTTTGCCTGCCCAGTCCCCTCATGATAGTAAGTAAGTGTACCAAGTTTGAATGCAATAGCATTGATACTTACTGAGAAAAGTGGAACTAAACGCAAAACTTAACAAAAATTTTCAATTTTTTAAGTATAAAAAGGGCACATAATTCTGTCAAAATGCACGCCAGAGTTATCTAACTTTGCCTGCCCAGTCCCCTCATGATAGTAAGTAAGTGTACCAAGTTTGAATGCAATAGCATTGATACTTTCTGAGAAAAGTGGACCTAAACGCAAAACTTAACCGGACGCCGACGCCAACGCCGACGCCAAGGTGATGACAATAGCTCATAATTTTTTTTCAAAAAATAGATGAGCTAAAAATGAAAATAAGCGTGACAATAAATTAATTATTTTCAAGCTGACTATCGATCTAAATTAAAGAGTGATAATTAAATAATTAGTTCTATGTCGTTGATGTTACAACTTTCTGCCGATTTTTGAACGCACTACAGACAATCTAGGATCCAAAAAATTTCCGGGGGGGGGGGGGGGGGGGGGGGGGGGACCCTGGACCCCCTAGATCTGGGTGGCTCAAACATTTTTTGGGCCAGCGCTAGCCCTGCCTGTGTTAATGTTTGCCATTGAAAGTAATATAATGAGTATTGTTGTCGTAATGTTCCATATTTTGTACTCTGAAAAGATGAATATTATCTTCGTTGTTTGCTATTGTCTATTTAATAAAACTGTTATTGTTATGTTTTAGATTTCATGCTTCATATCAGATGTTTTATGTCTTGAATAAAAGTATCAAGAGTTTTTGTTAGTACTATACTGACTACAGTAAAGGTGGAATGCATACATGCCAGAATTGTTCACGTCCAAATCGGGACTTTCCTTAAAAATTGTCGGGACATTTGACCAAAAAGCGGGACACCTAAAACAATCAATCATTTCACCTTTTCTTTAGTCAGTAATCAGTATATTACTTACAAAAACTCTTAATTTCTGCCCACTATTTATGATAAATGTGTGTTCAGAATTTCGTGAACGCATACGTTCTCCATTTTCCAGAAGTAAACACACTCCATGAACTGAAATGTGGGGTGTCCCCGTTTGCCTCGATTTGACATCCAATTGGTGCAGGGATATCCCCTTGAACCTATGTAAATCGTGTGACACGATGTGAGCGCATCGAGCACTATTCTTATTCAACCAAACATAAATTAACTCTAAATTTAGATTGATGCAATCAGGGACTACCCTAGGCCTTAAAAATAGGGAGAAGTGACTTCTCCTTTTTTCCGAAACAGGGAGAAGTTTGGGAAATCAGGTTTTTTTTTCCACTTTTTGGGAAGATAGCCCATGGCTTTGGAATTGGGAATTTTTATCGGCATTTTCATGAAATTGGGAAAATAATTTCATTAGCCTTTTTTTCCACATGAATAGTCCACTGATTAGGGAAATACTAAATTTGATATAACTCTTTATAATCATTTAAATAAAAAGAACAAAATCATATTATACTTTGTTAGATGTAATTGAATTGATATTGAGATAAAATATGCATAAGCCTTCTTTCTAAAAAAAAAAAAATTTTTTTTTTTTTTTTTTTGTGGGAAATTGGGAATTTTTTGCCACATTTTGGGAAAAAAGTATACTTTTTGGGATTGGGAACATAGCCGAATTTCGGCTATAAAATCGGGCCAAAAAAAAACCTGGAAATCATGGAGACGTTTGTGCGAACAATATCAAAAACAAAACATGTTCATTTCACAACTTTTATTATTTCTATCATTATACTATGCGTATTTGTAAAAAACAATAAATTCTCATTGAAATCTACTATCTATTTAAGTAATTTAAGATCAATGCCGGTAGCCCCTTTTCATCACATTTATCGTCATTATATTACCATCATTCCTATGACTGCTTTTGTAACAAAACACAATCGCAATGCATAGAACATCTAGTATATCTATTACTGTTTATCCGAATACTATACACGTCCGAAATATGTACACTTAACAATGCCTTACCTGTTTAACTTTAATAATCCATTTTTTCTTGTTGCTATCTGGTTTAACAAACCTTATCAAATGTTTGTTAAAACCAGTTAATGCTTCATCCATTACTTAATCACCATTACTTGTAATTTGAATTGCCAGCTATGAATTGAACGCGGGTTGAATGTTACAATAAGTCCGCCATTTGCAATGTCGAAGGTCATAACGTAGCAATTTAATTCATACTCGGAAAATTTACATCTAATGGAGGAATTATTTTTCTCAATGTTTATGTGTAGTATTAAGACTTGTTAATATAAAAAATGAATGTGATTGCAGTTTATATCAGACGGGTGTTTAATACTCGTAATTATCGGTGGATTAACAAACTGACAAAACTCGCTGGACTTAATCGTGGATCTACGTAATTAATAGACCTTTGATCAATTTTGTTTTTCTTTAATTATTTTTACCGACTTTCTTTAACCATGCCGTCTGCGAAAAAACTGCAATTATCGGATGGTCAAACAATTATCACGTTATTATCAGACAACTTGCGGCACGCGCGAAGAGGCACGAGTGTGTTGTTATAGGAACCAATATTAAGGGACTGCTTTGTCACGGTCAATTAACGATCCGTGTGGGGGTAAATTGTGTAACCGTTAGATAAACAACAAACAATAAACTTGCTAATCGACTGCGGGCGGTAGCACGCATTGGCAATATTATTATTAATCGGGCGGCTTGATTTTCGCTTTTCCGGTCTTGTTTACCAAAAAAATCGGGCGACTTGATCTTCGCTTTTCTGGGCTCGTAGGGCGATATCACGGGCGTTAGAGCGAAATTATCGCCCGTAGGGTAGTCCCTGGCAATATGTACAAACTATTTTCTGAAAATCCGTCGAAAACGAAAGGTAATTTGTGAGAAAGTTTCAAACATCAATGTGTATAGGACAGCATTCAATTTGTTTGATGAACAAAATCGGTGTTTTGACAGGTTTTATAACTTTGGGTTGTACAATACACAGGATAATATTATTGTTGTACTTGATTGGGCCATGAAATACAAACGCAGGCGGCGTTTATTTCTGTACATCTTTGGATAGCAATTAGCGACTCCTATCATAAAAACACCATGGTGTGAATGCTGATTAAATCAATAAGTTACCAATAAATCGCTGATAAGGTGTCAAAAACAACACTGGTGCACTCGAGTAGTAGAAGTGGGTTGTAATTTGGGGGCAATAAAGGGATTAGCGATGGTAAGTTTTAGCCAGAAAGAGCTTGAAAAGCGAATTTTATTGGGAACTTATAGACCTTACATTGTTTTTAACGAACGTCGGGACAAATTGTCTCATATCGGGACGCTGGGACAAAGGGCCCAAAAGCGGGACTGTCCTTCCGAGATCGGGACATCTGGCATGTATGGTGGAATGATAGATCGTTTAAGGTGTCCTGCTTTTTGGTCAAATGTCCCGACAATTTTTTATGGAATGTCCCGCTTTGACCCTTAAAAATTCTGGCATGTATGACTATACCACAGCCACCGAAACAGCTTTAAATTCCTGTGGCTAGAAAACAAAAAAATTATAAGATGCTAGATCTTTAACAAAGAACATGTGACTCGTTTTAAAAATACATGGTTATCAAAAAAACTTAAAAAGCTTTTGCCCATAAATAATGTAGCACCTATAATCATATTATATCTATTTACCCATTAATGAATGTGCAAGAAAATGTGTCATTTATTTCCATCGTTGTTTTTAAAAATAAAACACAATATAACTCACAATCGCAGGGAAAAAACGTTTTGATTTGAAACGTCGCGAAATTACGTTACATAGTCGAGTCGGTCAAGAAACGATAAAAAATGATCGCTGCAATACAAACTATATAATAAACAAAATCCCAATTTCAAAAGTTGTACAAGAATTTTCACAAACAATCATTTACTTACTGTCATCTTGCAGTGTTAATTTTGTATTTCTTGATAAAAACTATCAGCGTGAGATCTTGTGCGCATGCGTAATTAGGCGGCTTCTGTGTTTACCCCTATTGAAAATTATACGGAAAGAAAAAAAACGAAAGGCAAATTGGTCAGGGTAAAGTAAAATGAGTTTATAGAACTTGTATTATTAAAATGCCGTATTGTATGGTATATGTGTTACCTCTATGGCGTGACAAACGTTGCAAAGTTCAATGTTTCCATATTTATGTGGTGTATATATGCGTGTTCTCTATTTCCATGTTTGTGTGGTATAATTTGTATATATTTTTTTTTTTTTGAATCAGAGTTTATTTACAGGTCCTACCGGCCTCTTCACGAGGTCTTTGAGGTTCGACCTGAATTTGTATATATATACATGTATCTATCTATATATACTGTCTAACTCCCCTTGCGGGTATAATTGACAGGTGCGCAGTCAGTGCAAGATAAAAGTGTTAAAAGTGAATAAGTGAGAAAGATAAAAGTATGTTCGATTAATCATGCATGGTGAAGTGATTTAAAGTTAAAGCTGATAAAAACATGTCTCTCGGTATTCAAGGGGCAGAAGGGGAAAGCAGGGACCGCTTAAACCCTTCAAGATCAGGATGTAATACTGTAGTGGCAGGGAGGTTGTTACACATCACAATAGCACTTGGGAAAAATGAAAACTTATAATAATTTGCAGTGGTATGGATCGGTCTGAAAGAGAGGGGATGCATGTGACGAGTGAATCTGGTGGGTCGCTCGATATATGATGGTAGCGGCACGGCTACCAAACCTCGAACAATTTTGAAAAAGATTATTAATTTATTGTCATTTCGTCTGTCTTGTAGGGTCTGTCAACCAAGTTCCTTTTGCATGGAGGTGACACTGTCATATGGAGAATAATTATGCTTGACCCAGCGGACTGCTCGACGCTGTACTTTTTCAATTTTTTGTATATTTTGTAGTGTGAGGACTCCATACGGAAGAAGCATATTCAACCTGTGGTCTAACTATTGTCTTGTATGCCAGCTGGCGAATGTTGGAATTTCTTGTCTGTATGTTCCTGCATAGAAAACCAAGAGATTTATTAGCGTTATTTGTAATTCTATTTATATGGGTGTTCCAGGAAAGGTCTTTTGAGATGTCCACACCTAAGTATTTTTCATTGTCAACAGTTTCTAGTATTTGTCTATTGAGTCTGTAATTAAAAGAGAATTTTGATTTATTTCTGGTTATGTTTAAAACTTGGCATTTACTTGGGTTGAACTCCATGTCCCAAAGATGTTCCCATTTCATTAATTTATCTAGATCTTCTTGTAGAGTATGGCAGTCATGCATATTGTTGATTGTTAGATAAACGGCAGTGTCATCTGCTAATAAGCGAACTTGAGAAGTAATAGATTTAGGTAAGTCATTTATATAAAGAAGAAAAAGTAACGGACCAAGCACAGACCCTTGTGGTACCCCAGATGTCACTGGTACCTCGGATGATAATTCTCCATCTAGAGCAACACGTTGAGTACGACCTATAACGAATGATTTGATCCATGAGAGAGTATCTTTATCCACACCATGTTCCTGTAATTTGAAAATGATGGTTCACTTTGTCGAACGCTTTACTGAAATCAAGCAATATTAGATCAGTTTGTTGTCCAGATGACATATTTCGTGCCAGGTCATCAATGAGTTTCGCAGGAACACTTTTCTCTGAAGCCATGCTGTTAGTCATAAAGTATGTTATATTTATTGACGTGAGCTGAAAGATTTGAGGAAACTATATGTTCTAAGGATTTACATAAAATACAGGTAAGAGAGATAGGTCTGTAATTTGCTGGGTCTTCTTTGTTTCCCTTTTTGTACAGTGGTATTACATTTGCAGATGTCCATACTTTTGGTAGAATTCCGGAGTCCAATGATTTCTGAAAAAGAAGTGTTGTGGGAGAAATTTGTGTACTTAATTCTTTAAGAACAAGAGGTTTGATGTTGTCTGGACCTGCTGCCTTGTCTGGTTTAAGATTGGATAGCAACCTCTGCACCCCACTGACACTGACTGTGATATTTGGCATTGTTGGAAATTTTCTGAAAGATGAAGATGAAATTCCATTAAGATTTCTGAAAAAAGAGAGACATGATTGGGATAGGGTAACGGGGGACATAGGTGTGAAAACGGATTGGAACTGTTGGTTCAAAACATTGGCCTTTTCTTGATTCACAGATGTTGATTTTCCTGAAACATTGTCAAAAGAGTAGATATACATTGAGCGTCTTGTTTGGAGTTTTTTAAGAGAGTATACAGTTTCTTCGAATTAAAGTTGGATCTGTCTTCTTGGGCGTCAGGGTCTTCAATGCCTAAAATGGACTCGATATATTTATTATTTCGTTTGATAAGGTTTTTGATATTGAGAAACATTTTCCTGGTCTTATGTGTTCCATTGTTTTTAAGTCTGAAATAAAGGTTATCTCTTTTTCTCATTAGTCGTTTTATCGGTTGTGTAATCCATGGTAGTGATCTTTTTGTACCTATAGTTTTTGAGGGAATAAATTGTTTAATACCAGTTGATATATCATCTGAAAAAATTGACCAAAGTTCTTCTACCGAGGTACTATCACCTTTTTCAAGAACCCTGTCACTCACTCCTTGCATGTAGGTTTTAAAAGAATCCCAGTCTGCTTTTCTATACAGCGGTACAACCCTGTTTTGCTATTTTGACTTTTAGATCTGAAATGAAAGATTCAATATCATGGTCTGAAATACAATACCTGAAAGAGTTTTTACAGAGTTAAAAAGAGTATGATTAGAGGTCAGGAAAAGGTGGTCCAAGATGTTGTTTCCTCTTGTGTTTTCGGTCACCATTTGAGTAAGGTTGAAATCTGCAAGCAAGTCAATAAAGTCATCATAAAGTTTTACATTACTACATCCAGGTTTTATTGTGGGTCTGTGTTCTGTATCCCAGGAGAGCTTGGGGTAATTAAAATCTCCGAGTATCCAAAACTTTCCTTTCAGGTTGGCAGTTAGCTCTAGAGATTTACTAAATTCTTCCGAACTTTGCACGTCAGCTTCTTTTGGTCGATAGTATGCTGCAATTTATAATGGTTTACATGAGGTTAAATGAATTTTAATCCAGAGTATTTCACAGTTAGTTTTAAGCTGTGTCTGTTCAGTTGCCAAAATTGTGTCTTTCACCAAAATTAAAACTCCTCCACCTTTGCTGCTTCGGTCTTCTCTGAATGGGGTGTAACCTAAAAACTTTGGGAAAATTTCACAGTCTTTATGATCTTCAGTAAGCCAGGATTCTGTACCTACAACAATATCTGGTTTATGATGATCTAATAAGGCATAGAATTCAGATTTTTTATTTGCAATGGACTGAAAGTTTACACATATAACTTTTAATTTTGGATACTGTTTAAATGGTGTTTTCTGTGTCCCAGGCTTGGTGGCCGTCTGCGTTGTATTCCATCTGGTCTGTGTAACATTATTGAGTGGTTCAAAACTGTTATGGGAAGAGAGAGACGACAACGAGTGCAATGACATATGTTGTATAAAGTCAGAGCCGGATTAGCAGAGGCCCATATATAGGCAGTGAAACTTGTGGGGCCCACGCCCAAGACCCCTAGTCGGCCTAGTGCTTAACAGATCGCCAGTCGATTTCGTTCGTTTAAATAAGTCTACCAGAAAAGGCTGTCAAGACATAAAATGTGACAATGCATTTAATCTGAACATAACATTGATATAAATAATTGGCCTTTTCAATTTATTATATTAGGTAAGTAAAAACTTATTTCGTGACGCTCTGATGGGGCCCCTTTAAAGGGGCCTTTTCACAGTTTTTGGCATGTTTTGAAATAAGTCATTAAATGCTTTATATTGATAAATGTAAACATTGGATCTTAAAAGCTCCAGTAAAAAATCAAGAATAAAATTTAAAATAGGAGAAAAAAAGTAGCCGCAGCTGGACTCGAACCAGTGACCCCCGGAGTCCTGGAGTAACCTGGAGTAAAAACGCATTAGCCCGCTCGGCTCTTCTGCCAAGCATACTTGGCTAAAGTATTTTATGCATTATATGAGCAATCTTCGTAGTTTAACAAAAAATAACGACAACAACAGAACTCTCCAAATTATTCAATCATTTCGCGTTGCAACGCTTTATAACTTTTAGGGTTTTAAATCGTCAAAAGATGCATATATTGGCTATATTAGACCATGGTAAATGTTCAGTAATACTGTTTCCTCACAAATATCATAATTAAAACGAAAATTTGCGAATCTGAAACAACTTTTTGAAATTTTGTCAATTTACCAAACCATGAAAAGATCCCTTTAAGTCGCTGGGCCCAGTTGCCATCTCTGCCTATTGGGTAATCCAGGACTGTATACGGTCTTATATAAATGGTAAAATCCTATATATGTATGGAATAAAAATATGCGTTGTTTAATTTCATGTTTATGATTGATAATTCGTATATATGTTCTAAAAGTTCATAATGTAATGTTTTGATATATATGTGGTATAAATCTGATATTTGTGATGGATCATAAAAGTTTAATGAATTTGTTCTATCATTTGCATGATGGGAAATATTACAAACGGGTGTGACTGAAATGTAGAGATATTTTTTACAACAAACATATGGAAATATTGCACACACATATGAAAGTTTATAAAACACAAACAGTTTGAAAAGTATACAAAAAATATCATAATTATACCACATATATATCAAAATATAAAACATAAATATGAAATTATACATCGTATATTTGGTATGCCATACATATATGATTTTATCATATACCCCGGTAAATTTTACTTTATACAGCATATGGATATTTACAACTATACCACAAAAACATGGAGATATAGAACATATATATTCAAATAAAACACATAAATAGGGAAACCGTGCATTATGCAACGTTTTACACGCCATAAGCTACTTGAATTTTTTTCGTGAGTTTGTTATATTAAAGGGGCCTTTTCACATATTTTGGCATTTTTTTAATTTATTCATTAAATGCTTTATATTGATAAATGTAAACATTGGATCGTAAAAGCTCCAGTAAAAAATCAAGAAAAAACTTAAAAAAAAGGAAAAGAACATTGCCCGGAGCAGGTTTCGAACCAGTGACCCCTGGAGTCCTGCCAGAGTCCTGAAGTAAAAACGCTTTAACCTACTGAGCTATTCCGCCGAGTACACATTCTGGACGTATTTTATACCTCATATAAATAATCTTCGTAGTTTCACAAAATTTAACGACAAAAACAGAACTCTCCAAATTATTCAATCGTTTCGCGTTGCAACGCTTTATAATTTTTAGGTTTTAAAATCGTCAAAAGATGCATATAATGGCTATATTAGAGCATGGTTAATGTTCAGTATTACTGTTTCCTCACAAATATCATAACTAAAACGAAAACTTACGAATCTGAAACAACTTTTTTCAATTTTGTCAATTTACCAAAGCGTGAAAAGATCCCTTTAATTTCAAGTTAATTTAGGGAATATGATCTAATTAAGCACATATTACCGAAAGCTTAAAAGTTAATTAATTGAATATGAACGAATCTAGTAATACAGTAATGATCGAGAATACCAAAACATAGTGAAGTGTCAGCACTTAAATTATGATCGGTCGGGCTAGTGGAAAATTTTTTCTTTAATTTACTCCTAAATGATGAACTAATTTGTCAAATCTACAAACATGCTGATTTTAATTAACTTAGAAGGACTTTCGAGTCTGTATTCACTACTTTCAACATAAACGCTTTTTGTGGCGGGCACGAACAAACAGTTTGTTATAGTATACTTAAGTGAATAGTAATTTAAACATTAATACTAATAAGATATTTAAATAAGATTATAGTTTTCGACACGCATTTATTTTGTTAAATTAGGAAAGACGAGACCTCCGGTGGTTCTAAGACATGAACCCTTAAGACAGCCCAAGTTTTCAAGTTTCCACATTTAATCGGATAATTTTTGCATAAGCAACGTCCTTTCCGAACCTTGATAAATTATAATAATTGAAAGATAGAACAAAACAGGATTAGTTTCGGATTATTAATATTTTTATCGCAGTCAGAAAAAATTTTACTCAAGAGTTAAAGTCTCTAAGTATTTCGTAAAATAAAGTTAACACCTTAACAATCAGTGTTCCTTATAGCAATAGCCAAATTTTCAACGCTAGATGTGGTATGATTACATAGATTTTTGTAGATACAAAATGCTCGTTTTTATTTATTTGTGGCCACATTTAATTCCCGCGAATATATCAATTCATACGACACACCATTTTAGTGTTCATGTGTCGTATGAATAGATATGCAAAACAATGATAAGAACGAGCATTTTGTATCTACAAACATCTATTTTACCAGACCACATCTGACGTTAAAATTTCGGCAATTGCCATAAGGATCACTGATTTTTAATAGGTAAAGTTGATTTTATGAACAATTGTACGAAATTTTCGTTGATTTTGAATAGTTATGTTACTTTAATGTTGTGATTTTTAATTAAATTAAAATACAACGTAAATGCAACTGTCCGACTGTCCCCGAAACCCAAGTTCTAACAGCGGTAAAGTAGAGGGCATTACAAGGTAGCTGACTGCGTTATGAATTCCGTAGATGATTTTATTTTATTGAAGATGTCGCCCGTTTCAACAACCATTCTTGACGACCCTGTGCACGTGAATCAAACATTGCAACTATTTCAATACTAAAATCTTTTATTGAAGTTGAAGTTTAATTGGATCATCTTTGCTTTCCGAATATTGTTATATAACGTAAATGTTGCTTTTATATCCGTGTAGAATATATTGGTGTCAAATTATTATTTACCGGTAATCGATTTAACAAACTGCCCTATCAGTTTGGTTAAAGCCCGGTCAAAACTAAGAATACACATATATAGAATGCTAACAAATAATGACGTCAACATGCAAACAGAAGAAGGGCCAACCAAACAGGCTCTATAATATAATATAATTTTTAATCATCTCAGAATACATATTAAGCTATTTTATTATTATACATAGCGAGTTGTGTCAGTTTTTATATGTAATAAGCATTTGTGTCAAAATCAGATTTGGAGAGAAGTTGTCAATGAAAAAGTCTCTTTAAAATGTTGACTTCTTGTATTAAGTGGAAGAAATCAATAAATATAAAGCCACAGTACCATTTAGACGCCGGATCAACACGAATCAAATCCGGAACGATCCGGCATGTGTACCGTGTAGCTCCGTGTCGATCTGTGAATGTCCTTGAACGTCCGGGAATGTCCTTGGGGCCCCGGAGGCACACACGGCAGTTTTGGAAAGATCAAAACTGCAGTTTTGATCCGTGAAGATCCGGGACGATGGCAACAGCCGGGATGATCCGGTATGGTCCGCGTAGCTGCGTACAGGTCTGGGGACGCCGTATGTATGCTGTGTTTGTCCGTGTGCGTCCTTAACAATCCGCGAACACATTTCAGTAAAACACGTTGTAATTATACATGTATGGCATTCAAGCCCCATGCACACTATATACACTGTTACCATACTACATATATTTTTGGAAATTTTAGCTATTGCTATATTTAAAAGAAAAATTAAGTTTATGGGTTAACTTTATTTAGAAAAATAGAGTACGAACTATTCGTTGATTAAGAGTGTTTATGGGGCTAGATAATAGGTTGTTAATGAGTTGAATGGGTAAAGGTTAGGGTGTAAGCTGTAAAAAAATTATTCGGTGATCCGAGCCCGATAAACTTTGCACAATAAAGACAATAAGCATCTATTCTATTTGTCTTGAGGCTTCCATTTTGTGATTTTACTCTTTATTTCAAGCAGTTCTTGTCATGGATAAAACTAGTTACATCGATTTAACTATATTACGACCTTACCTATTTAGTCCTGGCATGTGATAGAGGCAATACACAAGTCATTTGTAAACTACATGCAGCCGTATATCACTCAGTTAACACGACGCCCCTTTCAAAAATCACGTAAGTAATATAAATTTATACTCACAATTGATGCTGAACAACCCGCCCCCAGGGCCGGATTAAGCACTAATAAAATTTTTTGAAAAATTTGATTAACAGACACTTTCTTTTTCATTTTCCTACGCAAAAGCCAATAATAATAATGAAATAAAAAGTGTAAACATTTGGACTAGTAAGTTATTAAAAAACAGGTATTAAAGTGTTTATAAGCTTACCTTAACAAACCATGCTAAGGCTGAGCTTTTATGATAGCCTTTTGTCTGTCGTCCGTCGTGCCTCGTCAACAATTGCTATGTTAAAACTCTAGAAACCACATTTACTATCCGATCTTCATGAAACTTGGTCAGACGATTTGTCCCAATGTTATCTTGGACAACATTGAAAATGTTTTCAGTTGGTTGAAAAACATGGGCGCCAGGTGTTTATTGTTGCCAAACAAAACAATGTCGAGTATATGTCACAGGAACAAGACATGTCTGTATGTTCATTAGCATTGGAATATGAGAGATAAACATATGAATCTTCTTGGAAAAGGCCAGTTAACAAGCTTATATCGTTCATTGCAAATATGTTCATGAAACTTGATGAATGGCGCCAAATGACATTACCATTTGTAATTATTGCAAACTTAAATTGTTGATAAGCCGATTCGTTTTCAATTTTGGATTCTTGAGAGAAGTCTGGGTCAACAGACCTTATATTAACTTCTAAATCTGCAAGCGTTAACCTTCGTTTAACTTCTCTACGAGATCGTTTTTGTGGAGGGGCTGGTCATCATCTACTAAATCGGATAACACTGGTGGAGACAGTCTCAGAGTGGAAGTTGATTGTAGGGTTTCCATGTGTATTAGTTTTAAGCAAATATCAAACACTTCTGATAGGTAACCATCATGGAAGTAATATAGAATTTGATTTCGTGCTGAGGCTGGTTTATATTTCTTGTCACAAAGGGTTTACCATTGAGAAAAGTTAACTTTCTTTAATTGCCATTTATGGTTATTCGGAATGGACGAAATAAATTGCATTTGTTCCAGCCAAGAGACAGGTGATCGAATAGGCGAAAACAGAGACATTGGTGACTGTGGAACGGATGCTTCCTCTCTGAATGCAATCATCAGAGCTCGGAAGGCCTCATCGTCGAACAGTTTGTAAGCTTGATGGAAGCTAAAATGATTGTATTATTCAATAAAACTAAACCTTTTCACTGTAAAAACAAATAGGACACACCAACCTGTCAGACAGTCAGATTTGTTTAATCCAAATGTGATTGTCTTACTAAATTTGACATTCAATGATGTACATTATTTAGATGTAAACAGTACAATTACAAGCACTACACATGAATTGCATCCACTTATTTAAAATTACATGATACCGTATGTATTTCTGTATGAAATTACAGCTATACATTGTTATATCTGACAGGTTTTTGTATGATTTTCATTTTTCACATTATCTGTTAAAAAATTTAAAATCAGCATGACAAACAAATAAGCAAGATTGCCGGCCATGAGCCCTGAGGCGCTCATCTGAGACCTGAAGGAACTAAATGACTAAAAATGTGCATTCTACACTGTTAACAAGGTTTCACTATAGCCATATAATTAAAACTGCTCTACCCCCTGTTGGCAAAATTTTTCAACAGACTACCACCATTTTCTAACTTTGCCAAAATATAATTACAACAAATGTTCTGTCCAAAATGTGACTTGAGTGTTAACTGTTTCTTTAATTTTACCAAGTTTTTTACCTAACATGACCCAGTTTTAAACTCAGTCAAAATATCATTCGGAAAAATCTTCTGACAAAGTCTCATGAATATAAAACTAAAAATGTGACTTACAGTAATAGTGTTTACAAGGTTTCACTATAGCCATTTTACAAAAAAATGCCCCGCCACCTGGCTGATATGTTTTTCAACCGACCAGATCCATTTTCCAACTCTGCCCATATGATATATAAGAAATATACAATTTCTGACCCAGTTTCATCGATTAGACTTCTAAAGTGTAAACAAGATTTTACTAAAGCCATATAAGGAATACTGCCCCGTCTATTGCGGCTATGTTTTTCAACCCACCGAAAAATTTTGGAACTCAGCCGAGATATCATTAGAACAAATGTTATGACCTAGTTTTTGACCTCACATGATCCACTTTCAAACTCAGCCAAGATATCACTGGGGCAAATCTTCTGACCAAGTTTCATAAAGATCATACAATAAATGTTGCCTTAGAATGTTAACAAGATAAATGTTGGTGACGGACGCACAGTTATAAGACGGACAAAAAGCAATCACAAAAGCTCACCATAATAACTTTGTGCTCAGGTGAGTTAAAAAAAAGAGACACATTTTTCACAATAATTTAGGTTGATCTCAACCTATGAGCACCCTTCCATGCTATTTTCTTGATCTGATCACATTTAAGTTCAGCGATTATATATATCATTATATGCTCGTTGCATATTTTCAACATAAAAGGTGGGGCATGCATTATAAAATAGAGTTTTAAGGACAAAGAAAGCAAAAGGTTATTATTACAATTTTGTACACCCAGAATCTGCCAGTGATTACCCTTTAACTCATGTGTCCATGAAGATTATGATTTAGTGTTAACTTTTTGATAGAATTATGCGACTTATAAAATAATTTAGGAAGATAGGAGTATGTTTATCAATGCTCCTGCTAGGATTCGAAATGGACAGTGTGCACTTTAGTCAAAACGGCACTTAAGCTTCCAATCATTATATGCTTGTTGCATATTTTCAACATAAAATGTGTGTGTGTATATATATATATATATATATATATATATATATATATATATATATATATATATATATATATATATATATATATATATATATATATATATATATATATATATATATATATATATTTAGACTTACATTTTACTATTAATAATAATTTGATCAAAACTAGTTTATACGACAAACGGGACGATTTTAACTTTGAAATTGTGAATTTTCCGTTTCTAGATGGCAACATCCCTAAAGAACCTTCCTATAGTATTTACATTTCGCAGTTGGTACGTTATGCCAGAGCATGTTCGTGTATTAAAGATTTTAATGATCGTAATCTAATATTAACTAAAAAATTGCTAAAACAAGGCTTTTTGTATCATAACCTAAGAAATAAATTTGCTAGATTTTACTCTAAGTATGGTGATTTAATTTCAAAATATAATGTTTCTTTAAAATGGCATTTAAATAATGGAATCTCCCATCCATCATTTTACGGAGATGTTTTGAAGCGTGTCCGCAAATTAAAATATGTTAAACCAAATGTTCATATTAAACTTTTCAATTTAATTAACTTGTTTTTATCAAAAGGATACGATGCTTATGTACTTAAAAACACGTGTTTGATGGTTTTCGATTCACTATACCTTTCTTCCCTTAAAATTTGGAATCATTAGTGATATTATAGGCATTTTTCACTGTTGAATAAAATTGTGTCATTGTGTCGTATGAACAAATCTGCATGAAAACTACATTATAGGCATTTTTCACTGTTGAATAAAATTGTGTCATTGTGTCGTATGAACAAATCTGCATGAAAACTACATTTAGACTCAAATCGTACATCAAATCATTTCTGTCTTAAGTTGTCAAAACACCTATATACTGTTTGATTCCAATAATGTCGCTTTAATGGAATTACCATTTTTATTCATTTGCTTCTTAATATTATATCACCTAAACTTGTTTTATTAGTAGCACAGCCCCATTAATATTTTCATTTAGTACTGCCCCTTGAATTTGTTCACGTCATTATGTCATAATGGATTTTTGTGACGTCATACGACCGACTTTCCCAGTTGTAATCTACATGCATAGGTCATTGGGTTTATAACGTTCCATTTTATTTATATTTTCTCTCTGATAGGCGTTTCTTGTTTCATTTATTTTTTTTTATTTTTTTAGCAGTCATATAAACAACCAAGCTATGTAATATGGAATTTTTACACCCATTATTGCTGCTTCTTCCTGTATTTGCGCGATGATTATCTGAGATATTAACTCCATGACACTATATTCTCAAATCTTTTATATAAAGAAGGAATGTAGTTGACAATTGTTAATAGTTTTATTTGATCGTTCGTCAAAAAGTTGTAACTCTGTTACTCTTGTATCTTCAATGCAATTGAGTAATTAAATAGTAATTAAATTGAATGCGTTTTAATTCCCTTTTATTATTGTTTAATTTGAGTTACAATGCTATGACGTTAACTTTTATTTACACTTAAATGTATTATGAATATTGCTGGGCCAAGTGTGAGGTTGAGCGCTCTATAACCAGGTTTAAACCCCCAAGGCTTTGCATTGACCGTCCCAAGGCGGTGACCCCAGCTTTATTCATATTTTGTGTTTATGTTGGTTTGTATTGTGCTGTATTGTGCTGTTTTGTACTGTTTGGGCAATCGGTCACTTGCCTTAAATAAAGGACCAACTAATTGTATTTAATGAAAATTCAATACTGCTCCAGCAGCTGGAGTTTCACTTCTTTATAATGCAAGCAGTCCAATGCAGGTCAAGTGTCCGGAACTGCTCTGTCTGCACATGTGCACAAAAATGCTCCATCAGATTTGAAATGCTGTATTTGTTGTTTTTTTAGAAGAGCCGAATACTAATTTCCTGACGCTGGCAACTGATTCATTTCTAGAATAGAGCAATTTGAATGAACAAAACAAATGTTAATTTAGCTATGAATACAGGGTGCTTTTCTATGACACATTCTGCATGTTTAACAGATAAATATACGAACTTGCTGAAGTAAGTATAGCGGTAATTATTATTTGCACACCGTTAATTTTTTTCTATCAAATATAACATCAATAAATAAACAAACTGTAGTGAATAAAATAAACAGAAAATTCACATGAAAATGGGTTCTTTTACCGTAAAACAGGCAGAGCTTGGAAGTTACATTGAGTTAATGTTCCACATAGATTTTACTTACTTTCATCCCCAAACAACTTTTTTCTCTTTTCAGCCAGTGCACCTCGATAACACTCTTTTCCCATGTCAACATCAGATTGTGTGAACACATTCCCCCAGAACATATTGTAATCAAATCCTATGTGGAATAAACCTGGAATGCATAGTGTATTATTGTCACTATGCTATTGGCGTATGATGTCAATTTAACTTAATCAGACGGTTTATTGATACTGAACTATTTTGTATTGTATGTGTCAGTCATCAGGTGTTAATTTCATATATATTGTATGCATCTTACCTTTGGATTCCATAAAACCACAGAACTCTCCATATTCAAAGAAGCGAATGAATGTTCTCTGTCCACTTTTGAACGCCACAGCATAAAGAATTCCATCTGTTAAGTCTGAAAGAAATTTTATGTTTCTTGTAAAATATCCTAAACATATGTCGGCAAAAAAACACCTGCATTTGAAAGTTGTACTCTATTCACTGTTCTGCTTTAATATAATTATTCTTTGCCCAAGAAACATGATTATTGCTTTAAATTGAAGTTATCAAATATTTTTGTGTAATACACATACAATGGATAGATGACCAATGCTTATAAACATGGGTATATTATAAAAGTTATTTGGAAAAAAATCTATCTTTATACTATCCTCATTATTTTCCGTAAAGCCTACGGCTTCCACATGTGTACTTAGCATATCGGGATGACGATATCGAGTGATCCGCAGTTTAAATAACGCGCTTGAAACAACACGTGACTAACCTACATACCCGGATATTCAACCAGATTTTACCATTTATCGATTTGGCGTTCTGTCGAGTGGTTTGTTCGCTGTACAGGTAGGTATATACCTGTTGAAATTGATATGATGTATTGTTCTTTATTGTTTAATACTGCCTTACTAAGGACGTAGTCCAAGTATTTAATTGGTTTGGCAATAATTAGAGCCTAAAAATCTGACGAGCTTCGCCCGCGGAAGACACCGTCCGAAATTTCGGATTTCGGATATGATGATTTTGTATTGCCTGTTGTTCCCAAAAATACATTAAAGTATGAAGTTATTAATAAAACGAAAGGGAAGGCAGAAATATGTCGTCAGCTTCTACGAGCATCAATTCAATAATGAATTCCAATGTGTTTCATTTTTCTAAATTGTCCAAGCAAGAAATTGGCAATTTGAAAGTGGCTCTTTGATTAAATTCTGATGACGTAGTCACGGAAAATGATGACATTACCCACTAGAATTGGCATAATTTAGACAATTGACCAAACATCCATTTGAAAATGTGGACCATTATGATAGTGACAATAATGTACATTTATATTACAATAATAATAAGAATACTGTAGCGTTCTGCCGATTGCGTAGATCTATTTATTGTTACTTTACAGATAAATTTTGGATGGTTAATAAAATGATTTTAAGACAATAAACGTTTCAAACTGTTTTTTATTTGTTAATTTTTCGTTTCTTTTGTGTTAAAAAACTATATAATATTACATGTATACAGGCACCCACTGTCTAACAAATTATGTGTACTAGTTAAACTGATCCTCTTGAACAGATACAGATTATTCCCAATATAGCGATATTAAAAATATTCAATACAATGAGCTGATCAAAGACAGATCAATTCACACAAGTGCATTAATGCAATACATGCAGCTTACGCTTAAATAGTTACGTTTTATGTTAGACTGTTAGTAAAGTATTAAGTATTAAAATAAACCATTTAAAAGTTATAGCATTAAAACCACGTACTCGAAAGACTTTATAGTTAGATTTCTGTTTAAAAATGACGTGAAGTTGGTTCCTATGAAAAGACTGAGCGAGACTGACTCGGAGCAAAAAATTGACTCCTTATATACTCTGTGATCGGATCGACCATAAATCTGGGGCCAAAAGCGGTCGAAAAATGGTCGTAAGGTGGTCATGTACCAACTATTGGCCAATGACCAAGAATACATGGGCAAAAAGTGGTCGGTGACGAAATAACTGGTCAATAACGTCATTATG
The DNA here is from genome assembly GCF_020536995.1 of Dreissena polymorpha. NCBI lineage: Eukaryota > Metazoa > Mollusca > Bivalvia > Myida > Dreissenidae > Dreissena > Dreissena polymorpha. Next base: position 38,657,661 of record NC_068355.1, on the reverse strand, counting down.
ACTTAGCTACATTCAGACGTCAACTTAACAACTGACTCAGTAAAACAGACAAATGGCAGCCATCTTGGATTTAAAATAAGAATTAAACATAAAGCGCAATTAAATTATGACATTTACAAGAGCGGTGTATTATACCATGAAATGAAATTTTCGCGAGTCGTAATGTTACTTGCAATTAAAAGTCGGAACACAATCAAGCCCAGGATAAAATACATATTGAGTGTAAAATTGTGCTAATAAAATAATAAAATTTGATAAGCACAGTTTATACAAAACAACGTTGGACATGACTACTCGCGGTGGGTGCCTGTTTAAGATGACAAAACATCAACATCAAAAAGGTAAGAATTGTTTAAACAAACATCTTCAAAGTCATTCAGAAATGCTGGGCCATTTCAATACTATGCTGAATTCTCATCCGTCTTGTTTGATGGTATAGATAATGATCCCACCTCAGAGTTTTTTTGGGATTTGCCCAAGTTAAGGGCACTTGAATAGGAAGCTTCCATTCCCTAATATTTGGCTAATTTTGTTAATACTGTTCTGTTCAGTGTGACACTGATTCAACTGTTTTAAAATATATATTACCAGATAATTGTATGTATCTGGGTGCACCTTTGATTAACTATGAAATTCGGAAAGTCCTAGAAAATAGGGCAAGGTCACAAGATCAAGGCTCAGAATTTTGCGGCAGCAGGGATTGTGCCTATTATTAAGTTGGCCAATATGTTAAAGACACAGATTGCAAGTAGTCCTTAGGTTATTAATTTAGTCTCGGATGTCATGACCATTATGGGCAAAGTTCTATATAATCTATCTCTAAGACGCAGGTATATGATAAGACTAAACATAAAAAAGCATTCAAACCTGTGTAATGTGTACACACCAGTTTCATCAATGCTGTTTGGTGATGATATTAGCAAAGAAATTAAGAACTGTGACAATTGTGTTGCTTTGTGAAATGATATGACAATGCGATGGCGAGGGTACTATGCAATACCCTTTAGAGGCTCTCTGCGTAGAAGTTTTCATCCTACTACTTTCATTGGTGTTTTTGAACCTCCTAATGCCATTAGGTTCACACCATACCCTCAAAGGGGTTCATACATAGGGCAACTCGATCACGCAGTGCCTTTAGAAGAGTAGACTATTCCCAATGATACTGTTACTATGGCTGACTAGTCAATAAACTAGTGGTGTGCACTGGGTAAAAAAAAAAGTATCATGTGCAAAAATGGGAGAAATTTATACTAGACTTTTGGATTTTACTAACTATTCCTGGCTATAAAAAATATTTCATTCACTCTCGCTTCAAAACATTATTTCAAATGAAATTCCATTTAGTTTTGATCAATTATTAACTGTTAATGAGAAAGTAAATCTTTTACTTAAAAAGGAGCGATTGTACAGTCAAGTGATGAAGACAATCAGTTTATTTCTACTATTTTTTATAGTGCCTAAAGCCAATGGGAAGAATAGACCAGTAATTAATTTGAAATATCTAAATTAATTAATTGTTTATGGGCACTGTAAATAAGAAATGTTTGAAATACTTTGTGATCTCATTCAGAAGAATGATTATTTTACAGTATAGATCTGCAAAATACACATACTTTTCAGTACCTATGTATGAACATGATCAAAAATTTTGATTATCAGATTGAATGGAACGCTATAAGTTTGTTTGCCTGACGCTGGGTTTAGCGCCAGTTCCAAAATTGTTTAAATAAAATTTACGGCCAATATATGCTTGGTTTAGATTTATGGGAATCATGTGTTCATATTACATCTAGATGATTCAATTAATATGCATCAAATTAAAGAGACCTGTTTACAAAATTCAAACCGGATTCCTAGACACATTAAAATTTTTAGGATTAACTATAAATAATGATATATCTGTTTTACAACCTTCTCAGATAATAATGATTATTAGTCATTTTGGTTTCGTCATTGATTCCATCCGGTTTATGGTGTTTTTAACAAAGTGCACAGTACAGAGGATTGTGACTGATGCTGCAACTTTATTGCATAGAGGCATGTGAGAGGACAAGAAATTTATTCCTTCACAGGCAGATATCATGTAGTTCATGCATTTTTTGCAATTCTAGAGGTGCCTTTGCATTATAGAAGCTAAGAGTGCGACCAGATTAGAGATCTTGGGGATACTAATGACTTTGATAAAGGTACAGATTTGAGTGATGAAAGTAAGGAGGAGTGAAAATGGTGGATAACTATTGCGGTCTCTAGAAATGGCAAGACTATAAGGCAAAAGGATTTTTTGTTTCACTTAGCAACTGATGCCTCTATTGAAGTTTGTTATGTTGCAGATAGTGAACATCATTCGAATGGTAGATGGAGTTGAGAATAGTGTATGTAACATTCTATTAATTATTTGGAGCTATTATCTATATTTTATTATTTGCAATCCTTATTTTCTTGTCACTGTGATATTCATATTCAGATACAAAGTGATAATGTTACTTCTGTGTCTTATATTACAGATATGGGAGCAATGAATTAACGCCCTATGGATTGCTTAGTAAAACACATTTGGATTTGGTGTTTTAATATACAAAAATATTTTTATGTCCCCCACTTTCTTTAGTGTCTGTCTGTTGGTCTGTTTTCTCCAACTTTAACATTTGCAATAACTTTTTCAATATTCAAGAACGCAACTTGATATTTGGTATGCATGTGTATCTCATGGAGCTGCACGTTTTGAGTGGTGAAAGGTCAAGGTCATCCCTCAAGGTCAGAGGTCAAATATATTTGGACCAAATCGCTCATTTTAGGAATATTTTTGCAATATCGAAGATAGCAACTTGATATTTGGCAGTCATGTGTATCTCATGGAGCCGCACATTTTGAGTGGTGAAAGGTCAAGGTCATCTTTCAAGGTCAAAGGTAAAAAAAATTCAAAGCGGCGCAGAAGGGGACATAGTGTTTCTGACAAACACATTTCTTGTTATTTCAGCAATTCATATTCCAGATAAGATTAATATTTAAGTAGATTTTTATTCTAGAAAATTACTCAAACTCTACATAGTGGATATTAAAATCTGATATTTTTTCTAGAAGTTGAAGACACCTTTTTTAGTCATATACAGACCTTTTTGCGTCTAGGCTTAATAAACAATTAAATAAATTTGTGTAATGGCAATTTTAGTTTGTCCTGTTTGGAAAAGTCGATCATGGTATCCATTGGTATTGTCTAATATAATCATGGTATCCATTGGTATCCATTGGTATTGTCTAATATAATCATGGTATCCATTGGTATTGTCTAATATAATCTCTTTGCTAGTCAGGTTACGGAGACATCTGGACCTATTGTTTCATCCGCACAGCATGCATGGTGCATCCCCTCAGTCGTTCATTGAAGATGGTGGTGGTGACTATATCCGGCAATCATTGTCGAGTGGGGGAGTTTCACAAGGAGCTGCAGAAATTGCCCTGTCAGCCTATATACCAGGGACAAGGAATCAATATCGTATGACCTGTAAAAAGAGGTATTTATGACGCGGTTCAAT